>NW_026969066.1:0-56067 GCF_028390025.1 Pseudophryne corroboree
CCTTCCGTGCCTTAATCAAGGTAGGAATGACTTCTTCTGGAATGCCTTTCCCTTTTAGGATCTGGCGTTCAACCGCCATGCCGTCAAACGCAGCCGCGGTAAGTCTTGAAAAAGACAGGGACCCTGCTGTAGCAGGTCCCTTCTCAGAGGTAGAGGCCACGGTTCGTCCGTGAGCATCTCTTGAAGTTCCGGATACCAAGTCCTTCTCGGCCAATCCGGAACCACTAGTATTGTTCTTACTCTTCTTTGCCGTATGATCTTCAATACCTTTGGTATGAGCGGCAGAGGAGGAAACACATACACTGACTGGTACACCCAAGGAGTTACCAGTGCGTCCACAGCTATTGCCTGTGGATCTCTTGACCTGGCGCAATATTTGTCCAGTTTCTTGTTGAGGCGAGACGCCATCATGTCTACAATTGGTCTTTCCCAACGGTCTATTAACATGTTGAAGACTTCTGGATGTAGACCCCACTCTCCCGGATGAAGGTCGTGTCTGCTGAGGAAGTCTGCTTCCCAGTTGTCCACGCCCGGGATGAACACTGCTGACAGTGCTATCACGTGATTCTCCGCCCAGCGAAGAATCTTGGCAGCTTCTGCCATTGCACTCCTGCTTCTTGTGCCGCCCTGCCTGTTTACATGGGCGACCGCCGTGATGTTGTCCGACTGAATCAACACCGGCTTTCCTTGCAGGAGAAGTTCCGCCTGGCTTAGAGCATTGTAGATTGCTCTTAGTTCCAGAATGTTTATGTGAAGAGACTTTTCCAGACTCGTCCATACTCCCTGGAAGTTTCTTCCTTGTGTGACTGCTCCCCAGCCTCTCAGGCTGGCGTCCGTGGTCACCAGGATCCAATCCTGAATGCCGAATCTGCGGCCTTCTAATAGGTGAGCCTTCTGCAACCACCACAGAAGTGACACCCTTGTCTTTGGTGACAGGGTTATTCGCAGGTGCATCTGCAGATGCGACCCTGACCATTTGTCCAACAGATCCCTTTGGAATATTCTTGCATGGAATCTGCCGAATGGAATTGCTTCGTAAGAAGCCACCATTTTTCCCAGGACTCTTGTGCATTGATGTACTGACACTTTTCCTGGTTTTAGGAGGTTCCTGACCAGATCGGATAACTCCTTGGCTTTTTCCTCTGGAAGGAAAACCTTTTTCTGAACCGTGTCCAGAATCATTCCTAGGAACAGCAGACGAGTTGTCGGGATTAAATGGGATTTTGGAATATTCAGAATCCACCCGTGTTGTCTTAGCACCTCTTGAGATAGTGCTAAAGCTGTCTCCAGCTGTTCTCTGGACCTTGCCCTTATTAGGAGATCGTCCAAGTATGGGATAACTAATACGCCTTTTCTTCGAAGAAGAATCATCATCTCGGCCATTACCTTGGTAAAGACCCGAGGCGCCGTGGACAATCCGAACGGCAGCGTCTGAAACTGATAGTGACAGTTTTGAACAATGAACCTGAGGTACCCCTGGTGTGCGGGGTAAATCGGAACGTGTAGATACGCATCCTTGATGTCCAAGGATACCATAAAGTCCCCTTCTTCCAGGTTCGCTATCACTGCTCTGAGTGACTCCATCTTGAACTTGAACTTTTTTATGTAGAGGTTCAAGGACTTCAGATTTAGAATAGGCCTTACCGAGCCATCCGGCTTCGGTACCACAAATAGAGTGGAATAATACCCCTTTCCTTGTTGTAATAGGGGTACTTTGACTATCACCTGCTGAGCGTACAGCTTGTGAATGGCTTCCAACACCCTCTCCCTTTCGGAAGAGACGGTTGGTAAGGCAGACTTCAGGAAACGATGAGGAGGATCCGTCTCTAATTCCAACCTGTACCCCTGAGATATTATCTGCAGGATCCAGGGGTCTACCTGCGAGTGAGCCCACTGCGCGCTGTAATTTTTGAGACGGCCCCCCACTGTCCCCGAGTCCGCTTGAGAGGCCCCAGCGTCATGCTGAGGTTTTTGCAGGAGCCGGGGAGGGCTTCTGTTCCTGGGAAGGAGCTGCCTGTTGGTGTCTCTTCCCTCTTCCTCTGCCTCGTGGCAGGTACGACAAGCCCTTTGCTCTCTTATTTTTGTAGGAGCGAAAAGGCTGCGGTTGAAAGGTCGGTGCCTTTCTCTGTTGGGGAGTGACTTGAGGTAAAAAAGTGGATTTCCCGGCAGTAGCCGTGGCCACCAAGTCTGATAGACCAACTCCAAATAACTCCTCCCCTTTATACGGCAAAACCTCCATGTGACGTTTTGAATCCGCATCGCCTGTCCACTGTCGTGTCCATAAGGCTCTTCTGGCTGAAATGGACATAGCACTCACCCGAGATGCCAGTGTGCAAATATCCCTCTGTGCATCACGCATATAGATAAATGCATCCTTTATTTGTTCTAACGACAGTAAAACATTGTCCCTATCTAGGGTATCAATATTTTCAATCAGGGATTCTGACCAAACTACTCCAGCACTGCACATCCAGGCAGTTGCTATAGCTGGTCGTAGTATAACACCTGCATGTGTGTATATATTCTTTTGAATAACTTCCATCTTTCTATCTGATGGATCCTTAAGTGCGGCCGTCTCAGGAGAGGGTAACGCCACTTGTTTGGATAAGCGTGTGAGCGCCTTGTCCACCTTAGGGGGTGTTTCCCAGCGCGCCCTAACCTCTGGCGGGAAAGGGTATAATGCCAATAACTTTTTTGAAATTATCAACTTTTTATCAGGAGCAACCCACGCTTCATCACACACGTCATTTAATTCTTCTGATTCAGGAAAAACTGTTTGTAGTTTTTTCACACCATACATAATACCCTGTTTTACGGTATCTGTAGTATCAGCTAAATGTAACGTCTCCTTCATTGCCAAAATCATATAACGTGTGGCCCTACTGGAAAATACGTTTGAATTTCTACCGTCGTCACTGGAATCAGTGCCCGTGTCTGGGTCTGTGTCGACCGACTGAGGCAAAGGGCGTTTTACAGCCCCTGACGGTGTTTGAGGCGCCTGGACAGGCATTAATTGATTGTCCGGCCGCCTCATGTCCTCAACTGACTGTTTAAGGGAAGATAAACCATCACGTAATTCCACAAATAAAGGCATCCATTCTGGTGTCGACCCCCTGGGGGGTGACATCTGCATATTTGGCAATTGCTCCGCCTCCACACCAATATCGTCCTCATACATGTCGACACCACGTACCGACACACACCGCAAACTCACAGGGAATGCTCTAATGAAGACAGGACCCACTAGCCCTTTTGGGGAGACAGAGGGAGAGTCTGCCAGCACACACCACAAAGCGCTATATATACAAGGGATATCCTTATATTAAGTGCTCCCTTATAGCTGCTTTAATATATATATATATAGCCATTAATGTGCCCCCCCTCTCTGTTTTACCCTGTTTCTGTAGTGCAGTGCAGGGGAGAGACCTGGGAGCCGTTCTGACCAGCGGAGCTGTGACAGAAAATGGCGCCGTGTGCTGAGGAGATAGGCCCCGCCCCTTTTTCGGCGGGTTCTTCTCCCGCTATTTTTCCAGTCAGGCAGGGGTTAAATATCTCCATATAGCCCCTATGGGCTATATGTGAGGTATTTTTAGCCTTGTATAAGGTTTATATTTGCCTCTCAGAGCGCCCCCCCCCAGCGCTCTGCACCCTCAGTGACTGCCCAGTGAAGTGTGCTGAGAGGAAAATGGCGCACAGCTGCAGTGCTGTGCGCTACCTTATGAAGACTGAGGAGTCTTCAGCCGCCGGTTTCCGGACCTCTTCACGCTTCAGCATCTGCAAGGGGGTCGGCGGCGCGGCTCCGGGACCGGACTCCACGGCTGGGCCTGTGTTCGATCCCTCTGGAGCTAATGGTGTCCAGTAGCCAAGCAGCAAATCCACTCTGCATGCAGGTGAGTTTACTACTTTCCCCCTAAGTCCCACGTTGCAGTGATCCTGTTGCCAGCAGGACTCACTGTAAAGAAAAAAACCTAAACTAAACTTTCTCTAAGCAGCTCTTTAGGAGAGCCACCTAGATTGCACCCTTCTCGTTCGGGCACAAAATCTAACTGGAGTCTGGAGGAGGGTCATAGGGGGAGGAGCCAGTGCACACCACCTGACCTAGTAAAGCTTTACTTTTTTGTGCCCTGTCTCCTGCGGAGCCGCTATCCCCCATGGTCCTTTCAGGAACCCCAGCATCCACTTAGGACGATAGAGAAAAACAATTTAACTGCAGTGGGCACTGATATCAACTACCCTGCTCTGTAGAAGAGGCTGGGTAGGATGCAGCACTTGTATAACCTGCTATGTGGTAGAGGTATACAGGGAGATTCTGCCCACCGCTCTAATGATGGCTGCCCAGCATCTCTCTGTGAAGGAGGATGAGGGAGGAGCAGCTCAGGGCGGGAAGACCGCTGTGGAATGGTGCCCTGGGCTGGGGGAGGGGCTGCTGGCAAAGCGCTGACCTCCACTCTGCTGAATGTCACCATCAGTTCTCCTGGCCTGTGTCCCCAGCGCTAGTGTACCATAACAGCCCTGGTGGACTAGTGCATTAGTGCATTAAGAACACTTAATGGTTTGGGAGCACCTCTCCCTAGGTCAGCGGTAAATGGACTGCGCAATATGCAGGTCCCTTTAGCGGGAACCCATCTTACCCATACCCCAGTGATCTGGTTGCAGTCCAGCGTGCATCTGCGCCACTGAGAGTGAAGGTTGAGCCAGGGGTCCCGCCAAAATCACACACCCAGTTGTGGCGTCACAGACCAGTTGGGGTGTTGCAGCATTAGTGCTGGCTTCCTTTGGACTGACAGACGCGGATTGCTCATTGAAAAAGTAGAATTTTTTTTAGAAAAAACTGAAAGCTTGGGCTGCAGTGTGCAGCCCTTGTTCAGTGTGACCAGCTCCATGCTGGCGCCAGAAAAAACTGATGTACCTGAGCATGGTGTATGAAGGCAGAGGTCTCCACCAGATCATACCCCAAGGTTAACCCTGTGGAGAGCACAGACTCCAAAGAAGAAAAATAAAAGATCCTGTAGATAGTGTAGTGATGGTAAATTAAAAAAGTTACTCAAAATATAGTATTTCCTGTTGCAGGGAGCGCCCATGTTGATGGTGGGCTCCATCCAGTCACTGTGTGTACAGTAAATAACCTGGCTAAAATGCATCCATTATGTGGAAATATGAATTCAATTGAGGCAGCATATCCAAGTCTTTGGCATCATTTTATAAAAGTAAACTAAAGGTAAGATATCCTTAAAATATTTATTGAATGTACCTTTATTTGGAGCTCGGTTATGTTCTGCGCTAACTGACAAATCTTTCCCGACCCCTCTCTTCTCTCTGCCCCCTTCCCCCAGTCTTTAGATTTTTAAATTGCTTTCGGGTTTGTTATTATTTTCACTGTTTTGTATTTTCTTCGTATTTTGAGGGTTATACATTTCTAAACGCCACATTCACAATATGGGCTTGACATATGATCTCCAATAGCATAACCCTACAATGGCTCTGCTGTAGACACCTATAATGTCCTTTTGATGATTTTTCTCAGACACATTATACTTTGTGGTTATTTTTGGGTCTTCTAATTTGATACATTTCCTATAAGACTCATAAATAGCCGCTTGTTGAGCTTGTATTACTGTTTAACTTTTGAACCTGGTGAACTACATGAGCACATTATTATTGGTCCTTATTTGACCTATGCTTCTAGACACATTGGGGGTCATTCCGAGATGATCATAGCTGTGCTAAATTTAGCACAGCTACGATCATCACACTGACATGCGGGGGGGAACGCCAAGCACAGGGCTATACCGCCCCGCATGAGACTGCCGGCCTCCCACCGCAGAAGTGCAAAGGCATTGCACAGCAGCGATGCCATTGCACTTCAAGAGTAGCTCCCGACAAGCACAGCTTTAGCGTGCTGGCGGGAGCTACTCACCGCTCCCGGGTCCGCAGCGGCTGCGTGTGACGTCACGCAGCCACTACGGCCCACCCCCCGTTCAGTCTGGCCACGCCTGCATTGGCCGGACCGCGCCCACGAAAGTGTCCAAACGCCGCCGTTGTGGTCCCCCACCCAGCGACCGCCTCTGCCTGTCAATCAGGCAGAGGCGATCGTAGCAGCCCGACGGCCGTCTGGCATTCACCGGCGCAGTTCTGACCCATTCGCACCGTTGCGATAAACTACAGCGTGCGATCGGGTCAGAATGACCCCCCATTCTTCCTTGTGTCCCAATGTAACTGTCTATTTGTTTGTTTATGATGCTGAATTCTTATATTAGAAACCAATAAAAACTGTGTTTGAAAAAAAAATATTTATTGAATGACAAATGCAATATATTTTAATATGCATTTGCGGTATACTGTACCTAAACACTACAAAAATATCAAAATATTAAAACAGACACTGTAATGTAAAACAGGCCTCCACCCATACCCAAAAAAAACCTAAGAACCAAAATAAAAATAGAGCAGTGAGATAATGTATAAAGCATCAACCTGCAGCAAACTTATGTTTAAACTAGTTATGGACATTTTCTTTAGCATTTCAGGATTTATTCATATTGTTAATTGAAATAATTAATATAATGGCCTTTCACGAGAATGACAGTATTTTCTCAGAAGGTAGGGACGAGAACCAAAAGAAAATCTAGGTCTAGAGAGAAGTGGAAACAGGAGGGGCAAAAATGTAAGCATTACATCAAAGTCCAGGGATTCCACCCATTTCTAACTAACCTTCCATTAACTAAAAACTTTTCACCTTTTTCTCCTAAAATACTGCATGATTAAGGAGGGAATATTAATCAGCACAGTAGGCCCTGTTCAATTGCATAAAAAAAAAAAAAAAACACAATTAGACGGAGGAGGGGAATTTAATTGTAGGTGAACATTTTTCACGGCTCAAAACAGGCGGTAGCCTCCTGCTTTAACGGCCGGAGCTATTCACTTACACACCCATACATGTTAACACACAGAATCTGTGAAAAGTTCACGGACCTATGTGTTAACAGGTTATTGAGAACAGGTTAACAAATTGGTTATTAGGTTGCTTATTTTTTTTTGTTTTGTTCCCAAGAGCACCCCCCCCCCCCCCCCGAGTTTGCTGAGGCTCGTGAACCCCCCAGAGATATGAAAACTCTCGTTAATATAAGAAATGAAGACCACCAGCTCTGTGCAAAACTCAAGTTTTTTAAATCTGCCTACAGAAAATAAATGGGTGTAGCGCCACGCTATCTATTCTCCCTCCAGGGTATGTCGGTATGCCGGCGGTCGGGATTCCGGCGCCGGTATGGTGGTCACCGGGAGCCTGGCCGCCGGCAACCTGAAGACCACCCCACATAAATATTGTACATAGCGCTGCAAGGCTGGCCAAACCAGTGCACCTACTCCACCTGATCAGGAATTCCCCTCACATCACCCACCGTGTCTCCGCAGTCTGTACATAGGGGTAATTCCGACCTGATCGTTCACTAGCGTTTTTTGCAGCGCTGCGATCAGGTCAGAACTGTGTATGCGCCGCAATGTGCAGGCGCGTCGCACAGGTACAAAGTGGATCGCCGCTCATCGATGGGTTTGTGTGAAGAATACATTCGCACGGGCAATCGCAAGGAGACAGGAAGAAGTAGTTTGTGGGTGGCAACTGACCGTTTTCTGGGAGTGGTTGGAAAAACGCAGGCGTGTCCAAGCGTTTGCAGGGCGGGTGTCTGACATCAATTCTGGTCCTGAACAGGCTGAAGTGATCGCAGCGGCTGAGTAAGTTCTGGGCTATTCAGAGACTGCGGAAGATCTGTTTGTACAGCTCTGCTACACATGCGTTCGCACACTTGCAAAGTGAAAAAATACACTCCCCTATGGGCGGCGACTATTTGATTGCAGCAGTGCAAAAATCCCCTAGCGAGCGATTAGGTCTGAATTACCCCCATAGTGCTTATCTACAAACGCCACCATCTCCCCTGTAATCCAATGTGCTTGGTAGAAGTCCATATGTACCTATACCAAAGCGGATGTCATGCTCCATTTTAGCCATTTTGCTGTTTACAAAATCCCTCTAGTATGGGAAACTAATTAAATGTCTGAAAGCAGTAAATCCTCACTAAATGAGAGAGACAATATTTGTACGTAATCTGAAACAGACAGTATGGCTGTAAACACAGGGCCTCATTTTAAGGGGATCCGGTCTCTAGGTCGACAGTAACTATGTCAATAGGGTCTCTAGGTCGACAGGTCAAAATGAGTTTTTCACCATTTGTTTTCTTTTTTTGAACTTTTTCATACTTAACGATCCACACGGACTACGATTGGGAATAGTAACCTGTGCCGAGCGCAGCAGTAGCTGAGCGAGGCACCTTGCCCAAAGCATGGCGAGCGACGCGAGGGGACACGGTGCACTAATTTGGGTTCCCAGTCACTGTGTGGAGAAAACTTCACCAAAAAAACATTAAAAACTCATGTCGACCTTTTGACCTGTCGACCTAGGGACCCTGTTGTCCAATAGTGGTCGACCTAGTTACTGTCAACCTTCCATACCACACCCATTTTAAGTTGGTCAAAAGTCCATTGGGAAGATGTAATAAGCCTTGGAGAGAGGTAAAGTACCAGCCAATCAGCTCCTAACTGCCAAGTTACAGGCTGTTTGAAAAATGGCAGCTAGGAGCTGGTTGGTATTATAGTATCATGGAACTCCTGTGCAGCCCTGAGCCATCGGCCGTCACTGCCAGTAACAGAGCTGTCCCTGCTGCGAAGATAGAGCAACAACAAATGCAGTTGTCGAAATTGATACAGTAGCTGCAAGTTTTGGAACTGACCATTAATACATCTCCCCCACATATCAGCGTGTAATCTTTTAGATAGCAGCGCAGATATAGACAGGGACGCACAGCACCCTGTCACCTTGCACGCACAGTTACAGTAATACATGGGGGAGGGGGGATGGGACGTGCGCTGACACCGCAGGGTGCCGTGTCAGCGCACGTCCCATCCTGCCTCCCCCCCCCCCCCCCCCAATATTAACCCCTTTTTACATCTACTCCTTTATTACTCTCCAAGGCTAAGTACATCTGCCCCCGCCTATGTGAAATGCATTCATAGAAATAGAGATCTTGACATTTTGGCTCCTTGCAGCGGAAGGGCAATAAAGTGACATTTATGTGTGAGGGAGAGCATGCAAGTTGCAAGAATCTTAAGAAACAGTATGTCATTTTGCAAGTAGTATATAAGCCTGGTGCAAGTTCAATAAACCTAAAAATGCATAGCACTGAATGAGTGTGTCCACAAGTGATCAGTAGGGCCAACAATCACTCAAACACAAACAAGAATGGTTTTTATTTCATTAAAACTGGATTACAAAGAAAGGTTTTCAGTAGACTATGGGCCTGATTCAGAGATGTAGGCAAACGCATTTCAGCTGCCAATGTGTACGCAGTATTAAATGCTGCAGCTGCCAGGACTGTATTGAGGTGCCCAGCGGCTGTGTACAAAGATGTCACTTGCAGATCAGTTATTAAGCTTCATAGTAGCCCTATGGCTGTGCAGCATGGCCGCAGGAAGCAGGCCGAGACATACCCAGACACACTCCTTGTCAATCACTATACGACTAAATCCTCTCTGCGACCACCATGGCACCTGCGCAGTGTGACTCAGACGAAATTTAGTTTGTGTACAACTCTGAATCAGGCCTTACAGATGTACCCACACTCATCTTTGCTGCAAAGCGGCATGCTGCAACATAGCTTGCTGCATGGCATGACAGGTTGTGACTATTCGCAGCCGGCGATTGCTCCAATAAATCATAACGGAATTAATGGAGCAATCGCCCAATGCAAACAGTCACAGACTGATGCACCATGCCGCATCACAGCAAGATGAGCATGGGTACATCTGCATGTCATGGAAGATGGCAAATATTTGCCTGCTTTATTTACCAATTAACCGTTTAACAGTTACACACAGAGTAGCCCAAGTTACTTTGTCTCTGCTGCTTGCAGAGTCTCTAAAATTATAATAATGACTCGCGGATTTTTGCTTCAGATGCATCTATATGTTCTATTTTAGGTTGCATATATCTTAAGATACTGTATGTGCAACAGACATAAAAACCCAAATGCTGCATTTTGATTAGTCGTTCAAGACAACTTTATATCCAACTCTAAGGGAAGCCCACAGTTTACGCTCAGGGGTAAATGTATGAAGCAGTGATAAGTGTGGAGAAGTGAGCCAGTGGAGAAATTGCCCATGGCAACCAATCGGCATTGAAGTAACATTTATCATTTGCATACTATAAAATTATACAGAGCAGCTGATTGGTCGCCATGGCAAACTTCTCCACTCTTAACATTGCTTCATACATTTACCCCTCAGTGAGGGAACGGACAGACACAGGGGTCTATTCATGAAGCAGAGAAAAGTCTGGAGTAGTGAGCCAGTGGACAAGTTGCCCACGGCAACCAGTCAGCATTGAAGTAACATTTATAATTTGCATACTATACAATTGTACAGAGCAGCTGATTGGTCGCCATGGGCAACTTCTCCACAGGCTCACTTCTCCACTGTTGTCACTGCTTCATGAATAGACCCCACAGTCTCTGTACTGTTAATATGTTTTCTTACTAGAGTATACAGAAACTGTGTCAGTCCTGTCCATCTCGCAATCAGACTATTGTGACTATATTATACTCAGTATGCCAGATAAAGGACAGATGTAGTTTCTGAACAGTGATGCAGACAGAATACCCTTCCTGCACCAGTCATTGTATGAGCAACCTCTGTACACACAGGGCCTGATTTACTGAGCAGCATTTATACAGTAAAAAAAAACACCAAAAAAACTAATTTTCAGCAATTCTCCGAATAGCTTTAAAAACAGCAGTTTTATTAACGACAAATCTGTGTGGGTTTATACATTTGCCGTTTTTAGAGCCGCTGGGAAAATCAGTTAAAAAAAATGCCGCTCAATAAAATCCTGCCCACAGTGTGTGTTACACAACTGCATTCTCTCCCGCTGTGGTCTCTGTGCTCACCGACTATCTCTGATGTCACTCTAAAGCTGGGTACATGCTAGACGATATTTTGAATGATTTGCCCGATTCTGACAGATCGGAATGACAAATAGTTCAAATCGCCCACTGTGTGCCCTCCTGTGACAACATCCGTTACAGCTTCAAGGCGGGCCTACATGCTCAATCTGAAGATGTGGCTGACAGTCCCATGCTTTCGGATGCAGATGGATGTAGCGGAGAAACGATAGATCGTGCGGCCGTTAACCAGATTGTTCAGTGTGTGTAGGGACCGCAGAATAAATAGTGAGAAAGACATCACAATTGCACAGCTATAGTGGGTATTCCCACCGTGAGACTAACAAGGCATTAGATCTGCATATTGGCAGTACAACAGCATTTTTTCTATACTGCGTTACACTGACACACTGTCAGGTCATTAGAAGGCTCGGTATTCACAGTGCAAGACTCATAGGATAGCTGTAGTCTTTGTACATAAAACGTGGGACGTACAGTATGGTTGTGTACCCACAACGCTGCCCTGACAGTACAGTTGTAGATTATACACACAGTACAACATGAATCTTTGAAACTTGTCTTTCTCTGAAGAATTGGAGCACAAATGTCATCTTCATTGACGATTTAATACCATAGAAAGCAATCCACCATACAGAATATAAAAATACCAGCCCAGTGACACTTGACAGGCACATATGTACGCACACAACGGACGATGGAGAAGGAGCATAAGCTGTTCACACACACATATTGCAGAGTTTGAGTGGGGGGGGGGGGGGGGGGGGGGAGCAGTAATAAGGGGACAGTGCTCGTCATCTCCCATAGATTTTTACCCCTCCCCCAATACATGGAATTATCAGTCCTCTTTTTTGTCTGTCTCATCCTTTTGGTCTTCAGATGCATTCCTCGGCTGCTCCTCGTATCTGGAAGAAAGGGTGGCAAATTATAATGTACCTAACAAAGCATCCTGCCCACTCATTGCCACCTAAACCCCACCAAACCATCCAAGGACAACATGTAGTAGAAACTGGTCCCTACACCAACTCATAGCTTACAATCACTATTCAAGGGACAGTAACATTTGAAAGGACAAGGTCCAATACATAAAACATATTTTAACATTCACAAATGTAAGTGTAAACATTCCAGTAAACAGACAGAGGAAAGCGGACGATCACTAAATCAATTCATGTATCCCTAGCTGATAAAATGTTTGCATGATCTTGCTCTGATGTCTTATGGTTGATAACCACTTACAAAATCTGTTTTTAAAGAGAAAATACTATCTGAAGTAGAACCCAACTGAATTTAACAAAGTGACCTGGATAGGACCTGCACCACCCTAAAGATCCAATAAACTCTGAAGATTTTTACAATTAGGCTCTGTAAAACATTAACAGCCACAGACTTCAATGTAATTGGGTACCATCAGAGGTTGTTCGGGAAGGACAGGAAATAGTTTTGAGAGTATGAAAGTTCTTGCACTTTTAAGCTACAATAGGCTTGACCCTTTTCCACTACTGAAAACAGCAATGTTGAAAACCGCTTGTTACAAGAATTGTACTTAAGCCCATAGGAAGCAGAGATAAACAGTAATATACGTTTGTTAAACATTAGCTGTATATTAGAATGGACAACTGCCCATTTTTTTTATTTGCTTGTAATATTATCTATGCATTGCATTGGCTATAGAGCTATACTTAGGTTGGACACAGCAGAACTCATTATCAGGCCTGAACAGACCTAGTATAGGAGGAAACGTGGACCCAGATATTACGATGTTCATAGAGAAAGTCATTCCTCTTCACTTTTTACCTCTCTTGGGAAAAGGGTGTGAATCTAATGAAGCTCACCAAGCTGCAAACATTGGGGGTAATTCCAAGTTGATCGCAGCAGGAAAATTTTTAGCAGTTGGGCAAAACCATGTGCACTGGGGGGGGGGCAGATTTAACATGTGCAGAGAGAGTTAGATTTGGGTGTGGTGTGCTCAATCTGCAATCTAATTTGCAGTGTAAAAATAAAGCAGCCAGTATTTACCCTGCACAGAAACAAAATAACCCACCCAAATCTAACTATCTCTGCACATGTTATATCTGCCCCCCCCTGCAGTGCACATGGTTTTGCCCAACTGCTAAAATAATTTCCTGCTGCGATCAACTTGGAATTACCCCCATTGCCAAGAATTCTGGTAGCCGCACAGTGCTCATTTTCCTGCACACCTCTATGGGCTGTGAGGGGTAACTGGCAATATTATTGTCCATCAGGTGCTGGAGCTTCAACTGTCCCCACTGCGCTGACTGCAGACATCACCAACAATTATATTCCCCCCTAATGTGTCTAAAGAATTTGCACCAAGATAAATCTGCATTTACTTATTATAATAACATGTAATGTAGTGAGTTCAGCTCTACTGTCTGCACTCAATACCACCAACCAAGGGTTTGCCTTAACGTCATTTGTTTTGCAACTAATATCTTGTGCAATCAGCTAGTTTGAGCTTATGGGTCAATCCAATTCCCCACTAAGGGTGTAAGGTGCTGTTGTCACGGTGTGAAGACACTGGCAATGGAACCCAAACTAACATCCCTCGTGGCCCCTTTATGTGCATGACTCGCAGATTTTTGCTTGCAGCCCTATGGGTATGCAAACAAAAACCACAAGTCATTGGTACCATAAGTGTGGCATAGCTTTACACTTATTTGGACTCACAAAAACTTTGTAGGGAATAGGAATGACCTCTAAGGATGGTTCCTCCTTTTTTGGTGGTTCCAAAAAAGCCACAGTCAGGAAAAGGGAGTGAAAAAAACAAAAACAAAACCCAAAACCCCCAAAGAACCCCCCCCCCCCCCCACCTCCATAAAAAAAAGCAACTCTGCACATAAAATAGAACCAAGATCTGAAATAAGGTTATATCATTTTGTGATGTCACTATTAGTTCTTTCATATTCAGTAACTTCAGAAGCTATCAAATTATCATAAATGAAGTGATCTATGGGATTCTGGGGCAGATGTATTAACC
Source organism: Pseudophryne corroboree (assembly GCF_028390025.1). NCBI lineage: Eukaryota > Metazoa > Chordata > Amphibia > Anura > Myobatrachidae > Pseudophryne > Pseudophryne corroboree. The sequence goes on from NW_026969066.1 coordinate 14,005, forward strand.
CAGGGCTGGCCAAACCGGTCCTCGAGATCTACCAACAGTTCATATTTTCCAGGCCTCCTGGAATCTGTAGAACTGTCAGTTAGGAATGAATGCAGCACATCTTAATTAGTAATGACTACACCTGTGCACTAGCCAGGTGGTCTGGAAAATGTGAACTGTTGGTAGATCTCGAGGACCGGTTTGGCCAGCTCTGTATTAACCTGAAGAAGGCATAAGGAAGTGATAAACCAGTGATATGTGCAAGGAGATAAATGCACCAGCCAATCAGAACCTAACTGTCAATTTGCATATTGTAGCTCATTGGCTGGTCTGTTTATCACTTTGCACTTATCACTGGTTTATCACTTCCTTATGCCTTCTCCAGGTTAATACATCTGCCCCTCTGTTCTAAGTGCACCTGTTTGCCTTCAGCCAATAGAGGCAGCTATTGTGTGGGTATTCAGCCTATCAATGTTAATCATAGAACTACCCATTCTAAGGAACACTGGTTCACCGCACCTCTGTCAGTATGCAATAAGTTTCATTTACAGGTAATCTAATTTCTGCACTGGTTAGTTAGTGTCCATTCCACCGTGTGAGTGTAAGCTGTAGTTCCATATAGACTGTAGGAAAAATTACCAAGCACAATAATTATCCCTCCACCAGCGGAGAGATAGTCTTTTATTCCAGCAGCACTTGCCCATTATTTTGGAGAGGCTAGGAGCTGTGTACTTGAAAAGGAAATCCCTCATCCACTACATGGCATTGTGGAATCCGTGCTATGTGTCACCTATAATGTAAAATTAGTCATAACATCCAATCCATGGCGTTAGCGTCCACTGGATACATGTAATAATAGGATTATGACAGAAGAGTAAGAGTTTATTGGATGGCAGGTGGGTAGGGGCTCTTGGCTGGAGGTGGGTAGCACTTGTCCATATGCATACATGAGTGGGACCCTTCACATGGAGCTGGGGTTGAGCTGCCGCCTGCGGCGGGGGGAACAAGGTTTTTGTTGCATGGATTCAGCCAGGCTAGCAGGAGATCCAGAGACCACCGGAAAGTGAGATAGGCGTGGAGTGTGAGGTAGAATTTCCGCAGAGGACTCATAGCTGTTGGAGAGTTGAGGGTAGGAGGGATACAGCAAGAGTAATGTACAGGAAGGGAATAGGTTTAGGTGTGAGGGGGTGTCGGGAATTGGGACACAGTCACATATACAAAATAGGTTAATGGAAAGGGACAAACAAACACAAACACACACACACACACACACACACACACACACACACACACACACACACACAGAGGAAGAGGTATAGATATGGCCAAAAACAGAAGAGTACATAGGAGGGGGATGAAATGTGGCCACAGGCAAAAGAGGTGTGCAGGGAAGGGAAGAGACATGGCCATACATACAGTATGTGAATAGGTAGGGGACAAGAGGTGACCACAAAAACAGGAAAAAGACATGTCAGGGACAAGACACGGACACACACACGTAAGAATGGTAGAGTTAGGGGACAGGCATGGCCATAGAGAAAAGGGGAACAGGTAAGAAGTATTTATAGACAAGAATAGGCGGATGGGATACAATGCAGTTCCACACATTGGAGGGTAAGACAGTGTACAAAAAATTATCAGAAACAGACAACAAAAGGACAGGGAATGAACCAGCAATGTAAAGTCAGAATAGAAAAGAAAAGGGTAGAGAATTTAAAATGGAGTGGAATGTGCAAATGACAGTAACAAAGGCAGCAGCAATATGTGGGGCAGGAGCAGTACAAAATAGGAACAATACAATGGAACATAATGAGGGGTGGAAGCAGGTGAGTAAAAAGAAACAAAAAGGTAAAATAGAAAATAAATGTAGAGCGGGGAAAGATGTGGGTAGAGAAAAAGAAAGAAGAGAAGAAAAAAAAAAGGAGGTAGAAACATGTGAAGAAAGTTTCCAAGACTGCCCCTACAACTCTACTCTACACCCCCTCCCCACATGCAGCCTTCCCTGCAAGGCTTACTCACCTGAACATCTCTGTGATCTCTCCTTTTACCAGCGCCACAAGCAGAGGAAATCCGATACAGGCTGGGACTAGATAAAGGAGCGCCGGCTGTGCAACAACAGACAACACACAACTCGGGTAAGTAGAAATATTGGCATTTATTCAATAACATACTGTAACCTTGAACAACCAATGAAAATAAGATTTTACTTACCGGTAAATCTATTTCTCGTAGTCCGTAGAGGATGCTGGGGACTCCGTAAGGACCATGGGGAATAGACGGGCTCCGCAGGAGATAGGGCACTTTAAGAAAGACTTTGGATTCTGGGTGTGCACTGGCTCCTCCCTCTATGCCCCTCCAGACCTCAGTTAGGGAAACTGTGCCCGGAGGAGACGGACAGTACGGGGAAAGGATTTTAGTTAATCTAAGGGCAAGATTTATACCAGCCACACCAATCACACCGTACAACCTGTGATAACTATCCAGTTAACAGCATGAACAACATAGCCTAGGTTCAAACCGATAAAGCTATAACATAACCCTTACTTAAGCAATAACTATATACAAGTATTGCAGAAGAAGTCCGCACTTGGGACGGGCGCCCAGCATCCACTACGGACTACGAGAAATAGATTTACCGGTAAGTAAAATCCTATTTTCTCTAACGTCCTAGAGGATGCTGGGGACTCCGTAAGGACCATGGGGATTATACCAAAACTCCCAAACGGGCGGGAGAGTGCGGATGACTGCAGCACCAATTGAGCAAACAGGAGGTCCTCCTCAGCCAGCGTATCAAACTTATAGAACTTTGCAAAAGTGTTTGATCCCGACCAAGTAGCAGCTCGGCACAGCTGTAGTGCCGAGACCCCTCGGGCAGCCGCCCAAAAAGAGCCCACTTTCCTAGTGGAATGGTCTTGACCGATTTAGGTAACGGCAATCCTGCCGTAGAATGCGCCTGCTGAATCGTGTTACAGAGCCAGCGAGCAATAGTCTGCTTTGAAGCAGAGTCACCAATCTTGTTGGCTGCATACAGGACAAACAGTGCTTCTGTTTTCCTGACCCTAGCCGTTCTGGCTACATACATTTTCAAAACCCTGACCACATCAAGGGACTGAATCCTCCAAGTCATGTGTAGCCACAGGTACCACAATAGGTTGGTTCATATGAAAGGATGAAACCACTTTTGGCAGGAACTGAGGACGGGTCTGCAATTCTGCTCTATCCATATGGAAAACCAGATAGGGGCTTTTATGTGACAAAGCCGCTAATTCCGACACTCGCCTAGCTGAAGCCAAGGCTAATAACATGACCACTTTCCAGGTGAGATATTTCAACTCCACCGTCTTAAGTGGTTCACACCAGTGTGACTTAAGGAAACTTAACACCACGTTAAGGTCCCAAAACGCCACCGGAAGGTACAAAAGGAGGCTGAATATGCAGTACTCCCTTCACAAACGTTTGTACTTCAGGGAGAGAAGCCAACTCCTTCTGAAAGAAAATGGACAAGGCCGAAATCTGAACCCTAATTTTAGGCCCAAATTCACTCCAGTTTGTAGGAAGCGAAGGAAACGGCCCAGATGGAATTCTTCCGTAGGAGCATTCCTGGCCTCACACCAAGAGACATATTTTCGCCATATACGGTGATAATGTTTAGACGTCACGTCCTTCCTAGCCTTTATCAGCGTAGGAATGACCTCAACCGGAATGCCTTTTTTCGCTAGGATCCAGCGTTCAACCGCCATGCCGTCAAACGCAGCCTCGGTAAGTCTTGGAACAGACATGGCCCCTGTTGCAACAGGTCCTGTCTTAGAGGAAGAGGCCACGGATCTTCTGTAAGCATTTCCTGCAGATCCGGATACCAGGTCCTTCGTGGCCAATCTGGAACAATGAGGATTGTTCTCACTCCTCTTTTTCTTATTATTCTCAATACCTTGGGTATGAGAGGAAGAAGAGGAAATACATAGACTGACTGGAACACCCACGGTGTCACAAGGGCGTCTACCGCTACCGCCTGAGGGTCTCTTGACCTGGCGCAATACCTCTGTAGCTTTTTGTTGAGGCGGGACGCCATCATCTCTATCTGTGGCAATCCCCACCGACTTGCAATCTGTGCGAAGACTTCCTGATGAAGTCCCCACTCTCTAGGATGTAGGTCGTGTCTGCTGAGTAAGTCTGCTTCCCAGCTGTCCACTCCCGGAATGAACACTGCTGACAGTGCGCTTACATGATTCTCCGCCCAGCGAAGAATTCTGGTGGCTTCCGCCATCGCCACTCTGCTCCTTGTGCCGCCTTGGCGGTTTACATGAGCTACTGCCGTGACGTTGTCTGACTGGATCAGAACCGGTTGGTCGCGAAGTAAGGTCTCCGCTTGACGTAGGGCGTTGTATATGGCCCTTAGTTCCAAGATGTTGATGTGAAGACCAGGCTCTGGACTTGACCAAAGACCTTGGAAATTTCTTCCCTGTGTGACTGCTCCCCAACCTCGAAGACTCGCGTCCCTGGTCACCAGGATCCAGTCCTGAATGCCGAACCTGCGGCCCTATAGAAGGTGAGCACTCTGCAGCCACCACAGGAGAGATACCCTGGCCCTGGGGGATAGGGTGATCAACTGATGAATCTGTAGATGTGACCCGGACCACTTGTCCAGTAGGTCCCATTTGAAAGTCCTTGCATGGAACCTTCCGAAGGGAATGTCTTTCCCTGGACTCGAGTGCAGTGATGCACTGACACCTGTCTTGGTTTCAATAGGTTCCTGACCAGAGTCATGAGTTCCTGGGCCTTCTCTATCTGAAGGTAAACCCATTTCTGGTTCGTATCCAGAATCATACCCAAGAAGGGCAGACGAGTCATAGGAACCAACTGTGACTTCGGGATATTGAGAATCCAGCCGTGTTGCTGTGACACCTTCAGCGAAAGTGACACGCTGTTCAACAACTGCTCTTTTGATCTCGCCCTTATCAGGAGATCGTCCAAGTATGGGATAACTGTGACTCCTTGCTTGCGTAGGAGCACCATCATTTGCGCCAATTACCCTGAAATTGGTAATGACAATACTGTACCGCAATTCTCCGGTACGCCTGATGGGGTGGATAAATGGGAACATGAAGGTATGCAGCCTTTATGTCTAGCTACACCCTAAAATCCCCCCCTTCCAGGCTGGCGAGTATCGTTCTGAGCGATTCCACTTTAAATTTGAACCTTTTCCAGTATAGGTTCAGAGATTTTAATTTTAAAATAGGTCTGACCGAACCGTACGGTTTCGGGACAACAGCCAAGGTTGAGTAATATCCCCTTCCTTGTTGCAGGAGGGGAACCTTGAGCACCACCTGTTGGAGATACAATGTGTGAATTGTATTTGATATTATCCCCCTTTCTGGGGGAGAAGCCGGTAGGTCCGATAAGGAAAACTGGCGAGGAGGCACCTTTCGAATTCCAGCTTGTAACCCTGAGAAACAATTTTTATTGCCCCGGGATACACCTGTGAGTGAATTCAGATGTGGCTGAAGAGTCGAAGACGCGCTCCCACTGGGACGTACTCCCTTAGCGGAGCTCCAGCGTCATGCGGTGGATGTAGTAGAGGCCGGGGAGGACTTCTGTTCCTGGGAACTATCTGTGCCCTGACTTCTGGTAAGAAAGGACGCTCCTCGTACTTTCTTGTTTTTCTGCGACGAAAAACACGCCATTTGAGAATGTCGTGCTTTCTTAGGCTGTGAGGAAATATAAGACAAAAGATCCGAATCACCAGCTATAGCTGTGGAGACCAGGTCCGAGAGCCCTTCTCCACACAATTCCTCTGCCTTGTAAGGTAAAACCTCCATATGCCCCTTTTAGTCGGCATCACCTGTCCATTGTATGTTCCACAGGACACGTCTAGCAGAAATCGACATAGCGTTGACTCTAGAACTCAGTAGACTAATGTCTCTTTGGGCATGTCTTATATACAAGACAGCATTATATATATATATATATATATATATATATATATATATATACAATAAGAATTTACTTACCGATAATTCTATTTCTCGTAGTCCGTAGTGGATGCTGGGGACTCCGTCAGGACCATGGGAATAGCGGCTCCGCAGGAGACAGGGCACAAAAATAAAGCTTTAGGATTAGGTGGTGTGTACTGGCTCCTCCCCCTATGACCCTCCTCCAAGCCTCAGTTAGGATACTGTGCCCGGACGTGCGTACACAATAAGGAAGGATATTGAATCCCGGGTAAGACTCATACCAGCCACACCAATCACACCGTATAACTTGTGATCTGAACCCAGTTAACAGTATGACAAACGTAGGAGCCTCTGAACAGACGGCTCACAACAATAACAACCCGAATTTGTTTGTAACAATAACTATGTACAAGTATTGCAGACAATCCGCACTTGGGATGGGCGCCCAGCATCCACTACGGACTACGAGAAATAGAATTATCGGTAAGTAAATTCTTATTTTCTCTAACGTCCTAAGTGGATGCTGGGGACTCCGTCAGGACCATGGGGATTATACCAAAGCTCCTAAACGGGCGGGAGAGTGCGGATGACTCTGCAGCACCGAATGAGAGAACTCAAGGTCCTCCTCAGCCAGGGTATCAAATTTGTAGAATTTTGCAAACGTGTTTGCCCCTGACCAAGTAGCAGCTCGGCAGAGTTGTAATGCCGAGACCCCCCGGGCAGCCGCCCAGGATGAGCCCACTTTCCTTGTGGAATGGGCCTTGACAGATTTAGGTTGTGGCAAGCCTGCCACAGAATGTGCAAGTTGAATTGTGCTACAAATCCAACGAGCAATCGTCTGCTTAGAAGCAGGAGCACCCATCTTGTTGGGTGCATACAATATAAACAGTGAGTCAGACTTTCTGACTCCCGCCGTTCTTGAAATATATATTTTCAATGCCCTGACCACGTCCAACAACTTGGAATCCTCCAAATCGTTAGTAGCCGCAGGCACCACAATAGGCTGGTTCAGGTGAAACGCTGACACCACCTTAGGCAGAAAATGAGGACGCGTCCGCAGTTCTGCCCTGTCCGTATGGAAAATCAGATATGGGCTCTTATATGATAAAGCCGCCAATTCTGATACTCTCCTGGCTGAAGCCAGGGCCAGTAGCATGGTTACTTTCCATGTAAGATACTTCAACTCCACCGATTTGAGCGGCTCAAACCAATGGGATTTGAGAAAATCCAAGACTACATTAAGATCCCACGGTGCCACTGGGGGCACAACCGGGGGCTGTATATGTAGTACTCCTTTTACAAAAGTCTGGACTTCAGGAACTGAAGCCAATTCTTTCTGGAAGAAAATCGACAGGGCCGAAATTTGAACCTTAATGGACCCCAATTTGAGGCCCATAGACAATCCTGTTTGCAGGAAATGTAGGAATCGACCCAGTTGAAATTCCTCCGTGAGGGCCTTCCTGGCCTCACACCACGCAACATATTTTCTCCAAATGCGGTGATAATGTTGTGCAGTCACCTCCTTCCTGGCTTTTACCAGTGTAGGAATGACCTCTTCCGGAATGCCTTTTTCCCTTAGAATTCGGCGTTCAACCGCCATGCCGTCAAACGCAGCCGCGGTAAGTCTTGGAATAGACACGGTCCCTGCTGAAGCAGGTCCCGTCTTAGAGGTAGAGGCCACGGATCCTCCGTGAGCATCTCTTGAAGTTCCGGGTACCAAGTTCTTCTTGGCCAATCCGGAGCCACTAGTATCGTTCTTACTCCCTTTTGCCGTATAATTCTCAGTACTTTTGGTATGAGAGGCAGAGGAGGGAACACATACACTGACTGGAACACCCACGGTGTTACCAGAGCGTCCACAGCTATTGCCTGAGGGTCTCTTGACCTGGCGCAATACCTGTCCAGTTTTTTGTTGAGGCGGGACGCCATCATATCCACCATTGGTTTTTCCCAACGGTTCACAATCATGTGGAAGACTTCTGGATGAAGTCCCCACTCTCCCGGGTGTAGATCGTGTCTGCTGAGGAAGTCTGCTTCCCAGTTGTCCACTCCCGGAATGAATACTGCTGACAGTGCTATCACATGATCTTCCGCCCAGCGAAAAATCCTTGCAGCTTCTGCCATTGCTGTCTTGCTTCTTGTGCCGCCCTGTCTGTTTACGTGGGCGACTGCCGTGATGTTGTCCGACTGGATCAACACCGGCTGACCCTGAAGCAGGGGTTTTGCCAGACTTAGAGCATTGTAAATCGCTCTTAGCTCCAGTATATTTATGTGAAGAGACATCTCCAGGCTTGACCATACTCCCTGGAAGTTTCTTCCCTGTGTGACCGCTCCCCAGCCTCTCAGACTGGCATCCGTGGTCACCAGGACCCAGTCCTGTATGCCGAATCTGCGGCCCTCTAACAGATGAGCACTCTGCAACCACCACAGAAGAGACACCCTTGTCCGTGGCGATAAGGTTATCCGCTGATGCATCTGCAGATGTGATCCGGACCATTTGTCCAGCAGATCCCACTGAAAAGTTTGTGCGTGGAATCTGCCGAATGGAATCGCTTCGTAAGAAGCCACCATCTTTCCCAGGACTCTTGTGCATTGATGCACAGACACTTTCCCTGGTTTTAGGAGGTTCCTGACAAGTTCGGATAACTCCCTGGCTTTCTCCTCCGGAAGAAACACCTTTTTCTGAACCGTGTCCAGAATCATTCCCAGGAACAGCAGACGTGTCGTCGGGGTCAACTGAGATTTTGGAAAATTCAGAATCCACCCGTGTTGTTGCAGCACTAGTCGGGTTAGTGCTACTCCGTCCTCCAGCTGTTCTCTGGACCTTGTCCTTATCCGGAGATCGTCCAAGTAAGGGATAATTAATACGCCTCTTCTTCGCAGAAGAATCATCATTTCGGCCATTACCTTGGTAAAGACCCGAGGTGCCGTGGACAATCCAAACGGCAGCGTCTGAAACTGATAATGACAGTTTTGCACCACGAACCTGAGGTACCCTTGATGTGAAGGGCAAATTGGGACATGCAGGTAAGCATCCTTTATGTCCAGGGACACCATAAAGTCCCCTTCTTCCAGATTCGCTATCACTGCTCTGAGTGACTCCATCTTGAACTTGAATTTTTGTATGTACAGGTTCAAAGATTTCAGATTTAGAATAGGTCTTACCGAGCCGTCCGGCTTCGGTACCACAAATAGCATGGAGTAATACCCCTTTCCCTGTTGTAGGAGGGGTACCTTGACTATCACCTGCTGAGAAAACAGCTTGTGAATGGCTTCCAATACCGTCGCCCTGTCTGAGGGAGACGTTGGCAAAGCAGACTTTAGGAACCTGCGAGGGGGAGACTTCTTGAATTCCAACCTGTAACCCTGAGATACTACCTGCAGGATCCAGGGGTCCACCTGTGAGCAAGCCCACTGTGCGCTGAAATTCTTGAGTCGACCCCCCACCGCTCCTGAGTCCGCTTGTAAGGCCCCAGCGTCATGCTGAGGGCTTTGCAGAACCCTGAGAGGGCTTCTGTTCCTGGGCAGGGGCTGCTTGCTGCCCTCTCTTACCCCTTCCTCTGCCCCGAGGCAGATATGACTGTCCTTTTGTCCGCTTGTTCTTATAGGACCGAAAGGACTGCGGCTGAAAAGACGGTGTCTTTTTCTGTTGGGAGGGGGTCTGAGGTAAAAAGGTGGATTTTCCGGCCGTTGCCGTGGCCACCAGATCCGATAGACCGACGCCAAATAATTCCTCCCCTTTATACGGCAATACTTCCATATGTCGTTTGGAATCCGCATCCCCTGACCACTGTCGCGTCCATAAACTCCTTCTGGCAGATATGGACATCGCATTTACTCTCGATGCCAGAGTGCAATTTCTAAGCAGCTCTTTAGGAGAGCCACCTAGATTGCACCCTGCTCGGACGGGCACAAAAACCTAACTGGGGCTTGGAGGAGGGTCATAGGGGGAGGAGCCAGTACACACCACCTAATCCTAAAGCTTTATTTTTGTGCCCTGTCTCCTGCGGAGCCGCTATTCCCATGGTCCTGACGGAGTCCCCAGCATCCACTTAGGACGTTAGAGAAATATATATACACACACACACACACACACACACACACACTCTAGAGTCCATAACATGGTATCCTTATCTAGGGTTTCAATTTCCGCTGATAAGGTATCTGTCCACGCTGCTACAGCGCTAAAAACCCATGCCGACACAATCGCCGGTCTGAGTAGTGTACCAGAATGTGTGTAAATGGACTTCAAAGTACTTTTACTGCATGCTATCTGCAGGATCCCTGAGGATAGCTGTTAAGTCAGCGCTACCTTTTGGGTAAACGTGACAATGCCTTGTCAACCCTAGGGGAAGATTCCCATCGTATCCTGGCCCTAGTAGGGAAAGGATACTCCCTGAGAATTCTATGTGGGAATCTGCAGTTTCTTGTCTGGAGATTCCCGCTCTTTTTCTTCATGAGAGGAGGGAAATTTACCTCAGCTTTCTTCCCCTTAAACATGTGTACCCTCGTGTCAGGGACAGATGAGTCATCAGTGATATGCAAAACATCTTTTATTACAATAATCATACATTGAATACTTTTCTGCCAGTTTTGGCTGTACTTTGCATTATCGTAGTCGACACTGGAGTCAGACTCCGTGTTGATATCAGTGTCTATTATTTTGGATAGTGAGTGTTGTGAGACTCTGAAGGTCTCTAATCTTTTGTGCAATAAATTTACCTTAGCACTTAATTTTACATATCCAAACAGGTGTCGGCGTTGTCGACGGAGACACCACACACACACTTGCTCCATCTCCTCCTTAGGAGAGCCTTTTACCTCAGACATGTCGACACACACGTACCGACACACCACACACTCAGGGAATGCTCTTCTGAAGACAGTTCCCCCACAAGGCCCTTTGGAGAGACAGAGAGAGAGTATGCCAGCACACACCCCAGCGCTATATGACCCAGGAAAAAACACAGCAATTTAATGTTTAGCCAGTAGCGCTGTTATTATTATCTGCGCCAAATTATGTGCCCCCCTCTTCTTTAAAACCCTCTCTTCTACCGTGGTATAAGCAGGGGAGAGTCCGGGGAGCTTCCTCTCAGCGGTGCTGTGGAGAAAAACATGGCGCTGGTGAGTGCTGAGGGAGAAGCCCCGCCCCTTCGGCAGCGGGCTTCAGTCCCGCTAAAAGTGTAAAATTGGCGGGGGCTCATGCATATATACAGTGTCCAGCTGTATATATGCTATACTTTTGCCAAAAAGAGGTTTATATTGCTGCCCAGGGCGCCCCCCCTCCCCCTGCGTCCTGCACCCTTACAGTGACCGGAGTGTGTGAGGTGTAGTGGAGCAATGGCGCACAGCTGCAGTGCTGTGCGTTACCTCTGTGAAGCGGCTTCTGCCGCCTGAGACGTCTTCTGTCTTCGTTTCTTCTGGCTCTGTGAGGAGAATGGCGGCGCGGCTCTGGGGTGAACGCCCAGGACGAACCTGTGTTCATTCCCTCTGGAGCTAATGGTGTCCAGTAGCCGAGGAAGCAGAGCCTAACATTTAAGTAGGTCTGCTCCTCTCTCCTCAGTCCCTCGATGCAGGGAGTCTGCTGCCAGCAGTGCTCCCTGAAAAAGAGAAAAAATCCTAACAAAAATGCTTTCTAAACAGGAAACTCAGGAGAGCTCCCTGCAGTGCACCCATTCTCCTCTGGGCACAGTCTAAAACTGAGCTCTGGAGGAGGGGCATAGAGGGAGGAGCCAGGGCACACCCAGAATCCAAAGTCTTTCTTAAAGTGCCCTATCTCCTGCGGAGCCCGTCTATTCCCCATGGTCCTTACGGAGTCCCCAGCATCCTCTAGGACGTTAGAGAAATATCATTTTACAACTGTTAGTGCAAGAGAATGCTTACAGCACTATGGGCATAATTCAGGTGCAGTTTTTCTTGCTTCTGCTGTTGCTTTCTTTTGCCGTACGCAATAGCGATTATATGCTAACATGGGCAGAAGGTAACTTAAGCATAGGGACGCCCACTGCTGTTGCATCATTTTCATCCGATGGCATTATGTCCAATACATCAGAACCATCGTCGCAAATCGGGTCATGTCTCAAGAGTTTGAATGCCTCTGTAAATGTGCAGGCTAAGCTGCTCTCCAGGGAGGCAGAGGGAAAATCAAGTAGCAAGTTTTATGCACGCCCATAAAACGCCATCTGAATGGCCATGACACGCCAGCGTTTACCCAATCACTCCCAGTTACCAGCCAAACGCCATCTTCCTGTCACTCACTTTGCGACTAATTCCTCAGTGTGACCGCAATTGCATTTCACTCACTGAGCGTACGCACTGCGGCTCAGACACATGCGCAGTAAGAAAACATTGGCCAATTTGCGTACAATAGCTGCATTGCAAACGCTTCTGAATTAAGCCCTGTTACTAAATAAACTGTTGATCTTAAAGAGGATTGGAAAACTTCTGGCTCTCTAGCTTGTAGCGAGATAATGTACCAACCAATCAGCTCCTAATTGTCACTTTACAGGCCATGTTTGAAAAATGACATTTAGGAGCCAATTGGTTGGTACGTTATCTCTCTCCAAGCTTTGATACATCTCCCTCATACTTCCATAACAGCCAAATAGCTACTAGTTATACAAGACCGCTATGGGTCAAATTGTATGTAGCAAATATACAGATGTGTCCACTTACATCTAGCCTCCCTGCACATTAAACAGCCAATCTAGTCACGCAAAACAATGCGAATAGGACAAATAAGACTCTGCTGATTAAAATTATATGCAGCATGCCTAAATTCTGTGTGTGACCGCGGCTGTAGCTGCATATCAAATGCTACGCAACAGTGTTTTCGTAGAAAACACTGTAACATAGCATTTTGGATGTAGATATAGCCACAGTCGCACACAGAATAGGTGTGCCACAAATCATTTTAATCAAAAGCTGCTTGTGTATCTTATCCGTATAGGTGACGCAAATAAGACGCATTTTTTGCCAAAAAGATGCCTGATGATAGCGGAGTTGCACAGGACCTGTCAGCTCACTCACACCGGGCATCTCCCGCTGTCCGCAGTGTTGCGTATTGAGGCAAGATGTATGAGGACATAGCTGTACTTCTGTAGCTTTACTATTATACAAACACACATTATTTATAGGGTGGCTACAATTAAACTTTCCCTATTCAGAGCAGTCTATAGCTTGCTCTAACAATCAGAATGTCACCAAATTTGGTAGTCTAATTAGGATATGGGAATATGGATTCTGCAAAAAAAAAAAAAAAAAAAGTAGGTGTAAAATGTTGCCGATAGTTGAGATATGGTGCTGTACACTGTGAAAACACTGTGAAAACAGCATAAGAATGAACAAATGAATAAAAAAATAAAATAAAAAAAAGGACTAAACCGTGGTGAAGAATTACTTTTATTGTGTTACACCATAACTCTGCAATAAAACATGTGTCTCGTCCATTTTCATTGTACAGTGCCATATTTCCCCATCAGGGACGAAATAATAGGATTTTAATTACCTACCGGTAAATCCTTTTCTCGTAGTCCATAGAGGATACTGGGGTCCATTTAGTACCATGGGGTATAGACAGATCCACTAGGAGCCTTGGGCACTTTAAGAAATCAATAGTGTGCGCTGGCTCCTCCCTCTATGCCCCTCCTACCAGTCTAGAAACTGTGCCTGAGGAGACGGACATACTTTGAGAGAAGGATTTAAAAGGACAGTGGTGAGATTCGAACCAGCACACACAAAACAAGAGGAAAGCCATGCTAACCCAACTTGAACAGGAACAGCAACAGCTGAACCAACAACAATACTTAACCAAGTAATAGTGCAGGAAAACACGAAGCACCGGGCGGGCGCCCAGTATCCTCTACGGACTACGAGAAAAAAAGATTTACCAGTAGGTAATTAAAATCCTATTTTCTCTTACATCCTAGAGGATACTGGAGTCCATTTTGTACTATGGGAATGTACCAAAGCTCCCAAACCAGATGGGAGAGTGCTGAGGGTCTTGCAGAACTGACTGACCAAACTGAAGGTCCTCAGAGGCCAAAGTATCGAACTTGTAGAATTTAGCAAACGTGTTCGAACCTGACCAAGTAGATGCTCGGCAGAGATGTAAAGCCGAGAAACCCTGGGCGGAAACCACCGACCTAGTAGAGTGGGCCTGTACAGATCTTGGAACGGACAAACCTGCCGTAGAATAAGCATGCTGGCTAGTAAGCCTGATCCAGCGAGCAATAGACTGCTTTGAAGCAGCACACCCAATTTTATTGGGTTCATAGAGAACAAACAGCGAGTCCGATTTTCTGTGACGAGCTGTCCGCTTCACATAGATCTTGAAAGCCCTCACAACATCCAAGGAATTTGAAGTAGCAGAGGTGTCGGTAAACACTGGAACCACAATAGGTTGGTTGATATGAAACGCAGACACCACCTGACGAGTTCTGAGTTCAGCTCTATCTTCATGAAAAATTAAATAGGGGCTTTTGTGAGGTAACGCCCCCAGCTCAGACACATGTCTTGCTGAAGCCAAGGCCAACAGTGTGAATGTCTTCCACGTAAGAAACGTTACGTCAACCTCCTGTAAAGGCTCAAACCACTCCGATTGTAGGAACTACAACACCACGTTGAGATCCCAAGGTGCCGTAGGAGGCACAAAGGGCGGTAGGATGTGCAGAACCCCCTTCAAAAATGTCTGAACCTCAGTGAGAGAAGCCAATTGTTTCTGGAAGAAAATGGATAAGGCTGAAATCTGGACTTTTATGGAGCCCAAACGTAGGCCCACATCCACACCTGACTGCAGAAAAAGCAGAAAATATCACAGTTGAAATTCCACCGTAGGAAATTACCTGTTCTCACACCAAGAGACGTATTTTTTTCCAATACAGTGGTAATGTTTAGACGTTACCCCCTTTCTGGCTTGAATCAAGGTTGGAATAACCCTGTCCGGTATCCCTTAACTTCCATGCCGTCAAACGTAGCCGTGATAAGTCTTGATAGACGAACGGCCCCTGTTGTAGAAGATCCTCACAAAGAGGCAGTGGCCACAGATCCTCTAAGAGCACCTCCAGTAGATCCGTGTACCAGGCCCTTCTTGGCCAGTCCGGAGCAATGAGAATTGCTTGAATCTTTTTCCCTTTTTATTCTTTTGAGAATTCTTGGGATCAATGGAAGTGGTGGAAACACGTACACCATCTGGTAGACCCATGGAGTCACCAGAGCGTCCACCGCCACTGCCTGTGGGTATCTCGACCTGGAACAATACCGCTTGACCTTCTTGTTGAGACGAGAGGCCATCATGTCGATTTGTGGAATTCCCCACCGACGTGTCAAGCACCTGAACACCTCCAGGTGAAGGCCCCACTCCCCTGGGTGGAGGACGTGTCTGCTGAGGAAGTCTGCTTCCCAGTTGTCTACTCCCGGAATGAAGATTGCTGACAACGCCACAGCATGTCTTTCTGCCCAGAGGAGAATTCTTGTTACCTCTGACATTGCTGCTCTGCGTTCCGCCCTGTCAATTTCTGTGCGTTACCGCCATCACATTGTCCGACTGAACCTGAATGGCGTGATCTTGAAGAAGATGTGATGCCTGTAGAAGGGCGTTGTATATGGCCCTTAGTTCCAGAATGTTGATTGGAAGAATGGTTTCCTGACTTGACCATTTTCCTTGGAACTGTTCCCCTTTGGTGACTGTTCCCCACCCTCTGAGGCTTGCGTCTGTAGTTAGCAGAATCCAATTTTGAATCCCGAACCTTCGGCCCTCGGTCAAGTGAGAAGTCTGAAGCCACCACAGAAGAGAAATCCTGGTCTTTGGCGACAGACGTATCCTCTGGTACATGTGAAGATGCGATCCGGACCATTTGTCCAACAGATCCAGCTGGAAGGGCCTTGCGTGAAACCTTCCGTACTGCAGTGCCTCGTAAGAGGCTACCATCCCCAGAAGGCGAATGCATAGATGCACCTATATCCGGGTTGGTTTTAGAACATCCCGAACCATCGACTGGATTACCAATGCCTTTTCTAACAGAAGGAATACCTTCTGTGCCTCCGTATCCAGTATCATCCCCAGGAACGGAAGCTTCCATGTTGGTTCCAGGTGAGATTTTGGTAGGTTCAGAATCCACCCATGATCCTGGAGTAGTCGGGTTGAGAGGGCAATGTTGTCCAACAACCTCTCCCTGGATGAGGAGAGGTTGTCTTTTATCAGATCGTCCATTATATTCACACGGTATTATATTCACTCCTCGTATGCCGAGGAGAAACATTATCTCTGCCATTACCTTGGTGAACGGTGCCGTTGAAAGGCTAAATGCCAGGGCCTGGAACTGGTAGTGACAGTCCAGTAATGCAAACCTTAGATAAGCCTGATAAGGCGGCCAAATCGGAATATGAAGGTACGCATTTTTGATATCCAGAGACACCAGGAATTCCCACTCCTCCAGACCTGAGATCACCGCTCTCAGAGACTCCATCTTGAACTTAAACACCTGTAAGTACGGGTTCAGTGACTTGAGGTTTAAAATGGGCCTTACCGAACCGTCCGGTTTCAGTGCCACAAACAGGTTGGAATGATAACCCTTGTTTTGCAGCTGAAGTGGACCTGGAACAATGACCCGAGTCTGTACCAGGTTTTGAATTGCTTCCTGTAAAGTCATACTTGCTTCCTGAAAAGCTGGTAAGCCTGATTTGAAGAATCTCTGAGGTGGGAGTTCCTGAAACTCCAGTCTGTAGCCCTGGGCGATAAGATCTTTGACCCAAGGAACCTGGCCTAGCCACAAGCCCCTGCATGTTGACACTGCCATGGCAGTGGTGCATGCATTGAGCAAGCCAATTTCTTTTATGGCCTCCACAATAAAATTTGCAGAGTCCTATATATGCTGTAGGAGTAAAATTATCTTCCCCCTGGATAAGGACTCTAACCCGTCAATTAGATTACCTGACCATTTAGCAATGGCCCTAGTGATCCATGCACAAGCTATAGTGGGTCTCTGGGCCACCCCGGCAGCTGTGTACAGGGATTTGAGAGTGGTCTCAATTTTGCGGACAGCCACGTCCTTTAAGGAGGCTGCCGCAGGGACTGGTAAGACTACCTTACGTGACAACCTAGATACCGATGCGTAAACAATCATGGGTTTTCCCATTTTTTCCTATCATCTTGAGGAAAAGGGAAGGATATGAGTAATCTCTTAGGGATCTGAAACTTCTTATCAGGATTAACCCAGGATTCTTCTAACAGAGAATTCAACTCTTTTGATACAGGAAAAGTAGCAGAGGATTTCTTTTATACATTAAAATAAGACTCCTCATCAGGAATTTGCAGGACGTCTCTAATAGCTTCTATCAGAGCCTGTACCCCCTGTGACAGAGCTGCATCCCCCCCACTGAGTCCACCTTACCCTCCTCTGCGTCTGACACATCGTCATCAGTGTCAGCCTGTAGGATTTGGGCCAGTGTACACTTTTGTGAATAAATAGTAGGGGTCTGAGGCTCCGGTGTGGTGCCTGAATCTTTATTAATCAGGTCATCCACAGACTGTCTTAAGTATTGCGTCTCTTTCTCATTCTGGGATAATTTATTAGAAATAGTCGAGATCATCCCTTTTAGTGAATCCAACCATGCTGGTTCGGACCCACTAGCCTGAGAATGTGTATTATCCCGAGTACACTGTAGTGACCCCCCTGGGGAAGAAAAACACTCTGCCGTACATGAAACACACTCCTTTGACATTGTAAATGTGAAATCACACCCAAACACACAGGAAAAGGTTAAGCACAAGTAACCTACACAGAGCCCCTCTAGGGAGACAGAGTATGATGGAGCCAGCCACACAGCGCCCTTCTTGCTAATGACAAGCTTAGCTGGGTCGCAGACTAAGCACCCTTAATAAGAGCTTAAAGAGCTTAGTATTCTAACACGGCTCCCCCGCCCCCCTTACTATGACCCCCTGGTACGGCTGAGGAATTGTGGAGTCCTTGTGGAGGTGCTGCGCTTCCCTGCCAGTCTTGTCAGTGTGAGCTGCAGAGGGAAAATGGCGCTGTGAGCTGCTGGGTCCGCTCATAGTGAAGCCCCGCCCCCTTAATGGCGCGCAGTCTTTCCCGGTTTTATTATACTGGCTGAGGTGTTTGTGATGCTTAACAGCGAGTTAGAACCCCTGTAAGCTGTACTGCCAGTGTGGGTATTGTTTTTAATGGCTCAGCTCTCCCCTCACAGCGGCGCACGCGCGCGCACACACACACACACACACACACAAACAGCATGTTGTCCTGAGCCTAGAGACGCAGCCTGCATGTCAGCGCTGCGCTCCATACCCTTATGCTGCCATTACAGTTGGCGACCCGCTAACCGGGTTGCCTACTCACCAATGTTCTTACTTCTTGCTCTGTTAGGGGTGGCGGCATGCTGTGGAAATGTACGCTCGCTGTGGTGAGGCTTGCAAATGGTTCCCTCAGGAGCTCAGCGTCATGTCAGCGGGGAACGGGACCATTAACCCTATAGGAGGTTGGGCCGTTTCTCCCCCCTAAGTCCCACAAGACAGACAGGCTGGTGCCAACCAGCCCTGCCTGAAAATAACAAACAGAAAATAAATGCAGAAAACTCTTCAGGAGCTTCCCTAAGGGTGACCGGCTCCTCCGGACACATTTTCTAAACGGAGTCTGGTAGGAGGGGCATAGAGGGAAGAGCCAGCGCACACTATTGATTTCTTAAAATGCCCAAGTGGACCCGTCTATACCCCATGGTACTAAATGGACCCCAGTATCCTCTGGGACGTAAGAGAAAAACACATACTGCATGACCAAATCAGAGCAATTTAGCAGCTGATTTTAGATATTTTCAGGGATTTTCTATGAACAGTTGCAGAGGGCCCCTGACAACGTATCCAGATCTAATTTTCTGCTGTCTTCTCAAGCTGGGTATCTGTTCGAGTAAACGAACGATATATCGCTAGAGTGTTGGCGGGTGTCTACACGAGATATGTCTAAGAACAACACTGTTCTAAAGCATATCGCGTCAGCCCTGCAACACAGCTGATGCCTGGCATATCTGCAGACATATTTGTTAACACTGGCTGCAGGACTGACATAAAAGCAGGGCTGGCAAATTAAAATGCCTGCCCAGCTATAGCGTTCGGATGACCTAATGAGCGGCTGGTCGCTAAGTGTATATGCTTACCTGAATCAGCTGCTCAGTCGGTACAGTGTGTGTACCCAGCTTAAACTATGGAAAGTGGAGTCACTTGTAGTATACAGTCCACACTGCTGTTCACACTGGCACAGGAAGCACCGCCAAGGAAGACACGTTCCCCCGGTTTGATACAGCATATCTAGTGCCGGTTTAACCCTTTCACCAAGAAGTGTGACTGGATAAATCTGGGAGTGGACTTATGTAAATTAATGTATGGTCTCACCTGAGCATGTTTGAAGGTGTGCATCACAAAGATGGTCAGAGCCAGCCCAAAGATGTACGCCAAAAAGCTGGTGTAGAAATACGTGCGAGAATTCTTCTTCAAGCTGGAAAGGAGGAGAATGTTACTTGTCTATATTTATTGAGCAACCCCCTGCATTCTTTGATTGATTCCTTACGTTTGTTCTACCTACACTGTAGCCATAACAGCTTCAGTTATTTCTACACACCAGCACTCACCTGATATCAAAACGGAGTAACAATGCAATGAAGATACCTGATAAGAGGAGAAATGAACATGTAATAATCAGGCTGCACAGCATTATCCATGATATAATGTGCTGGATGGGTTGTACAGCACCTGTGACTTTCCTCCAATTAGGACACTTCAAGAGTTTTGAATGACTGCAATAAATTTAATACATTCCACTCTTTAAACTAATCTCAGCTCACGCCAAATTCTATTTCCCCTGCAACCCCCTGGACAACAAAGCTCCAATTTAAACTTTTCCAACACATCTCTGATGCCTCCTGCCAGTTAGCACGGGCTGGAAGCCACCAGCAACATCATCCATCTCTGCAGTTTTAAATAGAATGTGGAACATATACCCTATATTTAGTATTTATCAGTTATCATTCACTTGGTACAGTCTTTTGTTAAGATGTGGGAGCATTGGGTTGCCTATCAAAATATTTGCATACCCTTGCCTCTTAATAATCACACTTGATTGATCATCAAAATTTAAAATCTAACCCCCCTAAACCCCCATCTTTTGTTTCTCATACACCACCCCCTCTATTTTACTGCATGTGCAGTCTATTAAACTTTATTTAATATAAAGCTGGTCACTATTTGTGTTATACATGGCAAGAGAGGCTGCATAAAAATAATACATTATATATATATATATATATATATATATATATATATATATATACAAAAAAATGTCTTCCACCCCGCGCTCAACCCACCAGCAGCAATATGGAGAAAGTCCCTGTTAGTGAACTTTCAAAGAATAACATAAACAAAAACAATAACCAATTGCGCTTGGTATAACTTTAAAACACTCAGATTTTAGTATTTCCAGTAGCTGTTCTTCCACGGTGTGGATTCTTATAACTGGTATCACCTGCAAGTATACCCTCACACCAGAGAACACACCCGAACAAAAAGACGGCCAGAATGGCCTAAATTAGATATGATACCAATTTGTTTTTATTAAAAAACATATAGAATTCCATAAATTCATATGAACATTTTTTTTACAGATAAAAGGTTCCATACATTCATATAAACATTCTTAAAAGAAATCTGGATGTTTTTCTTTTAAGAATGTTTATATGAATGTATGGAACCTTTTATCTGTAAAAAAAATGTTCATATGAATTTATGGAATTCTATATGTTTTTTAATAAAAACAAATTGGTATCATATCTAATTTAGGCCATTCTGGCCGTCTTTTTGTTCGGGTGTGTTCTCTGGTGTGAGGGTATACTTGCAGGTGATACCAGTTATAAGAATCCACACCGTGGAAGAACAGCTACTGGAAATACTAAAATCTGAGTGTTTTAAAGTTATACCAAGCGCAATTGGTTATTGTTTTTGTTTATTTATTTATATATATATATATATATATATATATATATATATATTTATATATATATATATATATATATATATATATATATATATATATATATATATATATATATATATATATATATATACACACAGATGGTTGTATAGAGAGCACTCACAACAGGTAGTAGTGTCTCTTTAACTTTTTTCTCTTTAGGGTAGTCCTTCAATTTGGGATTTGATCACGAGAAGATGGATAATTCTGCAATATACCCTCTCACCAGATTCACCCAGATAACAGCATCACTCGTTAATTAAAACTTCCATGAAATTTATTATTAATAAAATCTTTTCTTCTTTTTAAAATGAATGACTCTTACATCAATATTAACATTCGTTGGATAAGGTCTTAATGGCACTGCTGTCTGCTGCTCAGAGTGAGGACTGTGCAGAGGACACAAGCTCCAGTATTGCAGCTAATAAAAAATAAAGGCTGTTCACACCAAGTCCGAACGGTTCTGTACGTTAGCTACAAGAGATCTGGAAATATTCTACACTGGTTCATACTAATTATAGGATTTTAATACTGGGATAAGCTATATGGGTTTGTCCCATTTATTTTCACAATTAAGACATCGCTCTTACATATAAAAAACACCCCTGAGGAAGTCTGTTAGACGAAACGCGTTGGGTGATTTAACCTTTGGGTTGGACGGGCTGTCATAGGAGCTCCTCCCCGGCTGGGGTAGACAGCAGTGCCATTAAGACCTTATCCCACGAATGTTAATATTGATGTAAGAGTCATTCATTTTAAAAAGAAGAAAAGATTTGATTAATAATAAATTTCATGGAAGTTTTAATTAACGAGTGATGCTGTTATCTGGGTGAATCTGGTGAGAGGGTATTTTGCAGAATTATCCATCTTCTCGTGATCAAATCCCAAATTGAAGGACTATCCTAAAGAGAAAAAAGTTAAAGAGACACTACTACCTGTTGTGAGCGCTCTCCATACAACCATCTACATTGTTAACCGCCTGGTTCTCGACTGGCAGGAGGACCTATTTGGAGAATAGCAGCTGACCTTCCCCAAGGACATTTTGGGTCTAAGGCAAATTATTATAGCGCAATATGGTTATATATATATATATATATATATATATATATATATATATATAATTCTTTGTTGATATACACTGCTCAAAAAAATAAAGGGAACACTAAAATAACACATCCTAGATCTGAATGAATGAAATATTCTTATTAAATACTTTGTTCTTTACATAGTTGAATGTGCTGACAACAAAATCACACAAAAATTATAAATGGAAATCAAATTTATTAACCCATGGAGGTCTGGATTTGGAGTCACCCTCAAAATTAAAGTGGAAAAACGCACTACAGGCTGACCCAACTTTGATGTAATGTCCTTAAAACAAGTCAAAATGAGGCTGAGTAGTGTGTGTGGCCTCCACGTGCCTGTATGACCTCCCTACAACCCACACAAGTGGCTCAGGTAGTGCAGCTCATCCAGGATGGCACATCAATGCGAGCTGTGGCAAGAAGGTTTGCTGTGTCTGTCAGCGTAGTGTCCAGAGCATGGAGGCGCTACCAGGAGACAGGCCAGTACATCAGGAGACGTGGAGGAGGCCGTAGGAGGGCAACAACCCAGCAGCAGGACCGCTACCTCTGCCTTTGTGCAAGGAGGAACAGGAGGAGCACTGCCAGAGCCCTGCAAAATGACCTCCAGCAAGCCACAAATGAGCATATGTCTACTCAAACGATCAGAAACAGACTCCATGAGGGTGGTATGAGGGCCCGAAGTCCACAGGTGGGGGTGGTGCTTACAGCACAACACCGTGCAGGACGTTTGGCATTTGCCAGAGAACACCAAGATTGGCAAATTCGCCACTGGTGCCCTGTGCTCTTCACAGATGAAAGCAGGTTCTCACTGAGCACGTGACAGATGTGACAGAGTCTGGAGACGCCAAGGAGAACGTTCTGCTGCCTGCAACATCCTCCAGCATGACCGGTTTGGCAGTGGGTCAGTAATGGTGTGGGGTGGCATTTCTTTGGGGGGCCGCACAGCCCTCCATGTGCTCGCCAGAAGTAGCCTGACTGCCATTAGGTACCGAGATGAGATCCTCAGACCCCTTGTGAGACCATATGCTGGTGAAGTTGGCCCTGGGTTCCTCCTAATGCAAGAAAATGCTAGACCTCATGTGGCTGGAGTGTGTCAGCAGTTTCTGCAAGACAAAGGCATTGATGCTATGGACTGGCCCGCCCGTTCCCCAGACCTGAATCCAATTGAGCACAACTGGGACATCATGTCTCGCTCCATCCACCAACGCTACGTTGCACCACAGACTGTCCAGGAGTTGGCGGATGCTTTAGTCCAGGTCTGGGAGGAGATCCCTCAGGAGACCATCCGCCACCTCATCAGGAGCATGCCCAGGCGTTGTAGGGAGGTCATACAGGCACGTGGAGGCCACACACACTACTGAGCCTCATTTTGACTTGTTTTAAGGACATTACATCAAAGTTGGATCAGCCTGTAGTGTGTTTTTCCACTTTAATTTTGAGGGTGACTCCAAATCCAGACCTCCATGGGTTAATAAATTTGATTTCCATTGATAATTTTTGTGCGTTTTTGTTGTCAGCACATTCAACTATGTAAAGAACAAAGTATTTAATAAGAAATTTCATTCATTCAGATCAAGGATGTGTTATTTTAGTGTTCCCTTTATTTTTTTGAGCAGTATATATATATATATATATATATACACACACACATATACATATACACATGTTTCCGCTGATTAGTGCCATCTAAGGGTCTCACCTGGTATGACAATATCACCAAGCCCTAACATGGCAAAATTGCTGGCTTCAAGTCCTCTCTCTAACAGGTCCTGAGGGAAAACCACTGAGGAAAAATACAAGAATGAATGAGCAAGTTGGAAAACAAATACAGAGATTATATAAAATGGTGGAGGTGCTGTCCGACAGGATGATATGAGCAGGGATAATTGGTGCAAGATACTTACATTTTATTGGTGCCTCAAAAGACTTTGCCACAGTCACCATGACATTGGTCCCAAACACCTAAGAAAAATAAGATTTTACTTACCGATAAATCTATTTCTCGTAGTCCGTAGTGGATGCTGGGGACTCCGTCAGGACCATGGGGATTAGCGGCTCCGCAGGAGACAGGGCACAAAAATAAAGCTTTAGGATCAGGTGGTGTGCACTGGCTCCTCCCCCTATGACCCTCCTCCAAGCCTCAGTTAGGATACTGTGCCCGGACGAGCGTACACAATAAGGAAGGATTTTGAATCCCGGGTAAGACTCATACTAGCCACACCAATCACACCGTACAACTTGTGATCTGAACCCAGTTAACAGTATGACAACGTAGGAGCCTCTGAACAGACGGCTCACAACAAGAACAACCCGATTTTTTTGTAACAATAACTATGTACAAGTATTGCAGACAATCCGCACTTGGGATGGGCGCCCAGCATCCACTACGGACTACGAGAAATAGATTTATCGGTAAGTAAAATCTTATTTTCTCTAACGTCCTAGTGGATGCTGGGGACTCCGTCAGGACCATGGGGATTATACCAAAGCTCCCAAACGGGCGGGAGAGTGCGGATGACTCTGCAGCACCGAATGAGAGAACTCAAGGTCCTCTTTAGCCAGGGTATCAAATTTGTAGAATTTTACAAACGTGTTCTCCCCCGACCACGTAGCTGCTCGGCAGAGTTGTAATGCCGAGACCCCTCGGGCAGCCGCCCAGGATGAGCCCACCTTCCTTGTGGAATGGGCCTTGACAGATTTAGGCTGTGGCAGGCCTGCCACAGAATGTGCAAGTTGAATTGTGCTACAAATCCAACGAGCAATCGTCTGCTTAGAAGCAGGAGCACCCAGCTTGTTGGGTGCATACAGTATAAACAGCGAGTCAGATTTTCTGACTCCAGCCGTCCTTGAAATATATATTTTCAATGCCCTGACAACGTCCAGCAACTTGGAATCCTCCAAATCGCTAGTAGCCGCAGGCACCACAATAGGCTGGTTCAGGTGAAACGCTGACACCACCTTAGGCAGAAAATGAGGACGCGTCTGCAGTTCTGCCCTGTCCGAATGGAAAATCAGATATGGGCTTTTATACGATAAAGCCGCCAATTCTGACACTCTCCTGGCTGAAGCCAGGGCCAGTAGCATGGTTACTTTCCATGTAAGATATTTCAAATCCGCCGATTTGAGTGGCTCAAACCAATGGGATTTGAGAAAATCCAAAACTACATTAAGGTCCCACGGAGCCACTGGGGGCACAACCGGGGGCTGTATATGTAGTACTCCTTTTACAAAAGTCTGGACTTCAGGAACTGAAGCCAATTCTTTCTGGAAGAAAATCGACAGGGCCGAAATTTGAACCTTAATGGACCCCAACTTGAGGCCCATAGACAATCCTGTTTGCAGGAAATGTAGGAATCGACCCAATTGAAATTCCTCCGTGGGGGCCTTCCTGGCCTCACACCACGCAACATATTTTCTCCAAATGCGGTGATAATGTTGTGCAGTCACCTCCTTCCTGGCTTTAACCAGTGTAGGAATGACCTCTTCTGGAATGCCTTTTTCCCTTAGAATTCGGCGTTCAACCGCCACGCCGTCAAACGCAGCCGCGGTAAGTCTTGGAATAGACACGGTCCCTGCTGAATCAGGTCCCGTCTTAGAGGTAGAGGCCACGGATTTTCCGTGAGCATCTCCTGAAGTTCCGGGTACCAAGTTCTTCTTGGCCAATCCGGAGCCACGAGTATCGTTCTTACTCCCCTTTGCCGTATAATTCTCAGTACTTTGGGTATGAGAGGCAGAGGAGGAAACACATACACTGACTGGAACACCCACGGTGTTACCAGAGCGTCCCACAGCTATTGCCTGAGGGTCTCTTGACCTGGCGCAATACCTGTCCAGTTTTTTGTTGAGGCGAGACGCCATCATATCCACCTTTGGTTTTTCCCAACGGTTCACAATCATGTGGAAGACTTCTGGATGAAGTCCCCACTCTCCCGGGTGTAGATCGTGTCTGCTGAGGAAGTCTGCTTCCCAGTTGTCCACTCCCGGAATGAACACTGCTGACAGTGCTATCACATGATCTTCCGCCCAGCGAAGAATCCTTGCAGCTTCTGCCACTGCTCTCCTGCTTCTTGTGCCGCCCTGTCTGTTTACGTGGGCGACTGCCGTGATGTTGTCCGACTGGATCAACACCGGCTGACCCTGAAGCAGGGGTTTTGCCAGGCTTAGAGCATTGTAAATCGCTCTTAGCTCCAGTATATTTATGTGAAGAGACATCTCCAGGCTTGACCATACTCCCTGGAAGTTTCTTCCCTGTGTGACCGCTCCCCAGCCTCTCAGACTGGCATCCGTGGTCACCAGGACCCAGTCCTGTATGCCGAATCTGCGGCCTTCTAACAGATGAGCACTCTGCAACCACCACAGAAGAGACACCCTTGTCCGTGGCGATAAGGTTATCCGCTGATGCATCTGCAGATGCGATCCGGACCATTTGTCCAGCAGATCCCACTGAAAAGTTCGTGCGTGGAATCTGCCGAATGGGATTGCTTCGTAAGAAGCCACCATCTTTCCCAGGACTCTTGTGCATTGATGCACAGACACTTTTCCTGGTTTTAGGAGGTTCCTGACAAGTTCGGATAACTCCTTGGCTTTCTCCTCCGGAAGAAACACCTTTTTCTGAACCGTGTCCAGAATCATTCCCAGGGACAGCAGACGTGTTGTCGGGGTCAACTGAGATTTTGGAAAAATCAGAATCCACCCGTGTTGTTGCAGCACTACTTGGGTTAGTGCTACTCCGTCCTCCAGCTGTTCTCTGGACCTTGCCCTTATCAGGAGATCGTCCAAGTAAGGGATAATTAAGACGCCTCTTCTTCGCAGAAGAATCATCATTTCGGCCATTACCTTGGTAAAGACCCGAGGTGCCGTGGACAATCCAAACGGCAGCGTCTGAAACTGATAATGACAGTTTTGCACCACGAACCTGAGGTACCCTTGATGTGAAGGGCAAATTGGGACATGCAGGTAAGCATCTTTTATGTCCAGGGACACCATAAAGTCCCCTTCTTCCAGATTCGCTATCACTGCTCTGAGTGATTCCATCTTGAACTTGAATTTTTGTATGTACAGGTTCAAAGATTTCAGATTTAGAATAGGTCTTACCGAGCCGTCCGGCTTCGGTACCACAAATAGCGTGGAGTAATACCCCTTTTCCTGTTGTAGGAGGGGTACCTTGACTATCACCTGCTGTGAAAACAGCTTGTGAATGGCTTCCAATACCGTCGCCCTGTCTGAGGGAGACGTTGGCAAAGCAGACTTTAGGAACCGGCGAGGGGGAGACTTCTCGAATTCCAACCTGTAACCCTGAGATACTACCTGCAGGATCCAGGGGTCCACCTGTGAGCAAGCCCACTGCGCGCTGAAATTCTTGAGTCGACCCCCCACCGTTCCTGAGTCCGCTTGTAAAGCCCCAGCGTCATGCTGAGGGCTTTGCAGAACCCGCGGAGGGCTTCTGTTCCTGGGAAGGAGCTGCTTGCTGCCCTCTCTTACCCTTTCCTCTGCCTCGGGGCAGATATGACTGTCCTTTTGCCCGCTTCTTATAGGACCGAAAGGACTGCGGCTGAAAAGACGGTGTCTTTTTCTGTTGGGAGGGGGTCTGAGGTAAAAAGGTGGATTTCCCGGCAGTTGCCGTGGCCACCAAATCCGATAGACCGACGCCAAATAATTCCTCCCCTTTATACGGCAATACTTCCATATGCCGTTTGGAATCCGCATCACCTGACCACTGTCGTGTCCATAAACTTCTTCTGGCAGATATGGACATCGCACTTACTCTCGATGCCAGAGTGCAAATATCCCTCTGAGCATCTCGCATATAAAGAAAAGCATCCTTTAATTGCTCTAAAGTCTGTAAAATACTGTCCCTATCCAGGGTATCAATATTTTCAGTCAGGGAATCCGACCAGACCACCCCAGCACTGCACATCCAGGCTGAGGCGATGGCTGGTCGCAGTATAACACCAGTATGTGTGTATATACTTTTTAGGGTAGTTTCCAGCCTCCTATCAGCTGGATCCTTGAGGGCGGCCGTATCAGGAGACGGTAACGCCACTTGTTTTGATAAGCGTGTGAGCGCCTTATCCACCTTAGGGGGTGTTTCCCAGCGCGCCCTAACCTCTGGCGGGAAAGGGTATAATGCCAATAACTTTTTTGAAATTAGCACTTTTCTATCTGGGTTAACCCACGCTTCATCACATACATCATTCAATTCCTCTGATTCAGGAAAAACTACAGGTAGTTTTTTCACCCCCCACATAATACCCCTTTTTGTGGTACTTGTAGTATCAGAGATATGCAAAGCCTCCTTCATTGCCGTGATCATATAACGTGTGGCCCTACTGGAAAATACGTTTGTTTCTTCACCGTCGACACTAGATTCAGTGTCCGTGTCTGGGTCTGTGTCGACCGACTGAGGTAAAGGGCGTTTTACAGCCCCTGACGGTGTCTGAGACGCCTGGGCAGGTACTAACTGGTTTTCCGGCCGTCTCATGTCGTCAACTGATTTTTGTAATGTGCTGACATTATCACGTAATTCCATAAACAAAGCCATCCATTCCGGTGTCGACTCCCTGGGGGGTGACATCACCATTACCGGCAATTGCTCTGCCTCCACACCAACATCGTCCTCATACATGTCGACACACACGTACCGACACACAGCAGACACACAGGGAATGCTCTATTGAAGACAGGACCCCACTAGCCCTTTGGGGAGACAGAGGGAGAGTTTGCCAGCACACACCCAAGCGCTATAATATATATGGGAACAACCCTATATAAGTGTTGTATCCTTATAGCAGCTTAAATATAGTAATATCGCCAAAAAAAGTGCCCCCCCTCTCTGTTTTACCCTGTTTTTGTAGTGCAGTGCAGGGGAGAGTCCTGGGAGCCTTCCTCACAGCGGAGCTGAGCAGGAAAATGGCGCTGTGTGCTGAGGAGAATAAGCCCCGCCCCCTATTTCGGCGGGCTCTTCTCCGGAGTTTGTGAGATCTGGCAGGGGTTAAATACATCCATATAGCCTCAAGGGCTATATGTGATGTATTTTTTAGCCATAAAAAGGTATTATACATTGCTGCCCAGGGCGCCCCCCCAGCGCCCTGCACCCTCCGTGACCGCTGTGTGAAGTGTGCTGACAACAATGGCGCACAGCTGCAGTGCTGTGCGCTACCTCAGGAAGACTGAAAAGTCTTCTGCCGCCTGCTTCTGGACCTCTTCCATCTTCGGCATCTGCAAGGGGGGTCGGCGGCGCGGCTCCGGGACCGGACTCCATGGCTGGGCCTGTGTTCGATCCCTCTGGAGCTAATGGTGTCCAGTAGCCTAAGAAGCCAATCCATCCTGCACGCAGGTGAGTTGACTTCTCTCCCCTAAGTCCCTCGATGCAGTGAGCCTGTTGCCAGCAGGACTCACTGAAAATAAAAAACCTAAAAACTTTTTCTAAGCAGCTCTTTAGGAGAGCCACCTAGATTGCACCCTGCTCGGACGGGCACAAAAACCTAACTGAGGCTTGGAGGAGGGTCATAGGGGGAGGAGCCAGTGCACACCACCTGATCCTAAAGCTTTATTTTTGTGCCCTGTCTCCTGTGGAGCCGCTAATCCCCATGGTCCTGACGGAGTCCCCAGCATCCACTAGGACGTTAGAGAAATAAAAGGTTAGGGAAAACCCCTAGCTGACCATAAATCCTACTTATTGTACTAATACTCCCTTGACTACTCACCCAGAACACGTCGTAGACGAAGAGCCCCCCCAACAGGATGCAACCGGTACTGACATTGTTAAGATGCAGAAGCTCCACCCCATTAAGAGCAAATGCCAAACCAAATAGGTTATTGGCAATCCAGTGCTGGAAAGAGAGCACAAGAAAAATGGCATCACACTAAGACAAGTTGTTCATTACAAAATGCCTTGAAATGATGCAATGCAATTACAAAATGGAGGACAAATGGAACATCTACAGGAATGATCACAACTATGCAGCTGCTAATCCGAGAAACAGGTTGCATTTACCACTTCAAGTGAGAATTATATTTTATTCTTTTATGAATGATTTTTGTTTTATCTACTTTTTTTAGTATGTATTGCTTATGTTTTATTTGTGAACTTTTAGTGTTGTTTTTTTTTAATTTGCTTCAGAAACAACTCTTAGAATATGATAAAACAAATTCTTGCTATGTTATACAGGCACACCACAGATTTTCCAGCAATTTATGGTCTGGCACCTTAATCCCGACATATTTTCCAATTTAGGCCACTGGGCGGCGCTGTGTAAATTAAACAACTAATAAACGTGAATTACAGAATAAACTCATTAAATCTAATTCACATTTATTAGCCGTTTAATTTACGTTTCTGATAATATATAATGCCTTAGAAATATTGGCGGTGCATAATTAGTGTGTCAGAGGTGTATTACCGTATTAGTATCACCTGACCTCTGTTAGTCTGGCAATATGGCTAATCTGACACAGTGATGGAACCAAGGATGCCAAAAAATCAGTGGTGAACACTGCAAGCTTAATGTAACTTTACTGATTCAATTATTAACTATATACACTTGTGATTGTTGCATTTATTTCCTCGGGGAGTAATGAAGCTAGAGGTGCATACACGCTCTATGAGCAACGTCGTCTAGTGTTTCCTCTCCCGGGCTGGGCGGTCGGCAGCCGCCCGTACACACTGAGCAATATGACCGCTCACATCGCTCAGTGACGTCATACAGCAGCTGGCTGTGCATGGAGCTCTGGACGACAGTCCAGATTGAGCATGCATGCACTGCCGACCCACGGGGCCGCGTATCAATCATTGCTGGCGGCATATACACTTGCCGAGAAAATGAGTGACGTCGCTCAGGAAGGGGGAAAATGCGTGACGTCGCTCATTTTCTCGGCAAGTGTGTATGCACCTTTACACCCCAGGTTATTTGTAAAACTTTGTATTCACTAATAAATATTTTTTATTAAACCATTATTGGATGACCTTACACTACATTCATGGCTCATAGTAAATGAATGAGAAAGTATTTCCGGTATACATCAGTCACTGAAATACACTGAATTAGAGACCATAATAGGGGTTATATTTATACCACAAAAAAAAAAAAAAAAAAAAAGAAGAATTTACTCACCGGTAATTCTATTTCTCGTAGTCCGTAGTGGATGCTGGGAACTCCGTAAGGACCATGGGGAACAGCGGGCTCCGAAGGAGGCTGGGCACTCTAGAAAAATTTATGACTACCTGGTGTGCACTGGCTCCTCCCACCATGACCCTCCTCCAAGCCTCAGTTAGGACACTGTGCCCGGACGAGCTGACATAATAAGGAAGGATTTTGAATCCCGGGTAAGACTCATACCAGCCACACCAATCACACCGTACAACTCGTGATACTATATCCAGTTTGACAGTATGAAAACAACTGAGCCTCTCAACAGATGGCTCAACAATAACCCTTTAGTTAGCAATAACTATTTACAAGTATTGCAGACAATCCGCACTTGGGATGGACGCCCAGCATCCACTACGGACTACGAGAAATAGAATTACCGGTGAGTAAATTCTTATTTTCTCTGACGTCCTAGTGGATGCTGGGAACTCCGTAAGGACCATGGGGATTATACCAAAGATCCCAAACGGGCGGGAGAGTGCGGATGACTCTGCAGCACCGAATGAGAGAACTCCAGGTCCTCCTCAGCCAGGGTATCAAATTTGTAGAATTTTGCAAACGTGTTTGCCCCTGACCAAGTAGCTGCTCGGCAAAGTTGTAAAGCCGAGACCCCTCGGGCAGCCGCCCAAGATGAGCCCACCTTCCTTGTGGAATGGGCATTTACAGATTTTGGCTGTGGCAGGCCTGCCACAGAATGTGCAAGCTGAATTGTACTACAAATCCAGCGAGCAATAGTCTGCTTAGAAGCAGGAGCACCCAGCTTGTTGGGTGCATACAGGATAAACAGCGAGTCAGATTTTCTGACTCCAGCCGTCCTGGAAACATATTTTCAGGGCCCTGACAACGTCTAGCAACTTGGAGTCCTCCAAATCCCTAGTAGCCGCAGGCACCACAATAGGCTGGTTCAGGTGAAACGCTGACACCACCTTAGGGAGAAACTGGGGACGAGTCCTCAATTCTGCCCTATCCATATGGAAAATCAGATAAGGGCTTTTACATGATAAAGCCGCCAATTCTGACACTCGCCTGGCTGAAGCCAAGGCCAATAACATGACCACTTTCCACGTGAGATATTTTAGATCCACGGTTTTTAGTGGCTCAAACCAATGTGATTTTAAGAAACTCAACACCACGTTGAGATCCCAAGGTGCCACAGGAGGCACAAACGGGGGCTGAATATGCAGCACTCCTTTCACAAATGTCTGAACTTCAGGTACTGAAGCTAGTTCTTTTTGAAAGAAAATCGACAGAGCCGAGATCTGAACTTTAATGGAGCCTAGTTTTAGGCCCATATTCACTCCTGCTTGCAGGAAATGCAGAAATCGACCTTGTTGAAATTCCTCTGTTGGGGCCTTTTTGGCCTCGCACCATGCAACATATTTCCGCCATATGCGGTGATAATGCTTTGCCGTAACATCTTTCCTGGCTTTAATAAGCGTAGGAATGACTTCCTCTGGAATACCCTTTTCCTTCAGGATCCGGCGTTCAACCGCCATGCCGTCAAACGCAGCCGCGGTAAGTCTTGGAACAGACAGGGCCCCTGCTGTAGCAGGTCCTGTCTGAGCGGCAGAGGCCACGGGTCCTCTGAGATCATCTATTGAAGTTCCGGGTACCACGCTCGTCTTGGCCAATCCGGAACCACGAGAATTGTGTTTACTCCTCGCTTTCTTATTATTCTCAATACCTTTGGTATGAGAGGCAGAGGAGGGAACACATAACCGACTGGTACACCCACGGTGTCACTAGAGCGTCCACAGCTATCGCCTGAGGATCCCTTGACCTGGCGCAATATCTTTTTAACTTTTTGTTGAGGCGGGACGCCATCATGTCCACCTGTGGTTTTTCCCAACGGTTTACCAGCATCTGGAAGACTTCTGGATGAAGTCCCCACTCTCCCGGGTGGAGGTCGTGTCTGCTGAGGAAGTCTGCTTCCCAGTTGTCCACTCCCGGAATGAACACTGCTGACAGTGCTAGTACATGATTCTCCGCCCATCGGAGAATTCTTGTGGCTTCTGCCATTGCCATCCTGCTTCTTGTGCCTCCCTGTCGATTTACATGGGCGACTGCCGTGATGTTGTCTGACTGGATCAGCACCGGCTGGTGTAGGAGCAGGGATTTTGCTTGACTTAGGGCATTGTAAATGGCCCTTAGTTCCAGACTATTTATGTGAAGGGAAGTCTCCTGACTCGACCATAGTCCTTGGAAGTTTCTTCCCCGTGTGACTGCCCCCCAGCCTCGAAGGCTGGCATCCGTGGTCACCAGGACCCAGTCCTGTATGCCGAACCTGCGGCCCTCCAGAAGATGGGCACTCTGCAGCCACCACAGTAGAGACACCCTGGTTCTTGGAGACAGGGTTATTAAGCGATGCATCTGAAGATGCGATCCGGACCATTTGTCCAATAGGTCCCACTGAAAGATTCTGGCATGGAACCTGCCGAAGGGAATTGCTTCGTAAGAAGCTACCATCTTTCCCAGGACCCGCGTGCAGTGATGCACCGATACCTGTTTTGGTTTCAGGAGGTCTCTGACTAGAGATGACAACTCCCTGGCTTTCTCCTCCGGGAGAAACACTTTTTTCTGGACTGTATCCAGGTTCGAAGGAGTATCATCATTTCCGCCATAACCTTGGTAAATACCCTCGGTGCCGTGGACAGTCCAAACGGCAGCGTCTGGAATTGGTAATGGCAATCCTGTACCACAAATCTGAGGTACTCCTGGTGAGGATGGTAAATGGGGACATGCAAGTAAGCATCCTTGATGTCCAGGGATACCATGTAATCCCCCTCGTCCAGGCTTGCAATAACCGCCCTGAGCGATTCCATCTTGAACTTGAATTTTTTTAAGTATGTGTTCAAGGATTTCAAATTTAAAATGGGTCTCACCGAACCGTCCGGTTTCGGCACCACAAATAGTGTGGAATAGTAACCCCGGCCTTGTTGAAGTAGGGGTACCTTGATTATCACCTGCTGGGAATACAGCTTGTGAATTGCCGCTAGCGCCGCCTCCCTGTCTGAGGGAGCAATCGGCAAGGCAGATTTTAGGAACCGGTGGGGTGGAGACGCCTCGAATTCCAGTTTGTACCCCTGAGATACTATTTGAAGGATCCAGGGATCCACCTGTGAGCGAGCCCACTGATCGCTGAAATTCTTGAGGCGGCCCCCCACCGTACCTGGCTCCGCCTGTGGAGCCCCACCGTCATGCGGCAGACTTGGAAGAAGCAGCGGGGGAGGACTTTTGCTCCTGGGAACCTGCTGTTTGTTGCAGCCTTTTTCCCCTACCTCTGCCTCTGGACAGAAAAGACCCGCCTTTTCCACGCTTGTTTTTCTGGGTCCGAAAGGACTGAACCTGATAAAACGGCGCCTTTGATATGGTCTACGGTTAGCAGGATCGTGTCTCTGTCTAGTGTGTCAATATTTTCTGACAGTTTATCTGACCACGCGGCGGCAGCACTGCACATCCATGCTGACGCAATAGCTGGTCTAAGTATAATGCCTGAGTGTGTATATACAGACTTCAGGATCGCCTCCTGCTTTCTATCAGCAGGTTCCTTGAGGGCGGCCGTATCCGGAGACGGTAGTGCCACCTTTTTAGACAAACGTGTGAGCGCTTTATCCACCCTAGGAGGTGTTTCCCAACGTGACCTATCCTCTGGCGGGAAAGGGAACGCCATTAGTACCTTCTTAGGAATTACCAATTTTTTATCAGGGAAAGCCCACGCTTCTTCACACACTTCATTTAATTTATCTGATGGGGGAAAAACTACGGGTAGTTTTTTCTCCCCAAACATAATACCCTTTTTAGTGGTACCTGTAGTTATATCAGAAATGTGTAACACCTCTTTCATTGCCTCAATCATGCAGTGAATGGCCTTAGTGGGCATCAGGTTAGACTCATCGTCGTCGACACTGGTGTCAGTATCAGTGTCGACATCTGGGTCTGCGGTCTGAGGTAGCGGGCGTTTCAGAGCCCCTGATGACCTTTGAGACGCCTGGACAGGCACGAGCTGAGAAGTCGGCTGTCCCACATTTGGCATGTCGTCAAATTTCTTATGTAAGGAGTCTATACGTGCACTCATTTCTTTCCATAAGCTCATCCACTCAGGTGTCTGCCCCGCAGGGGGTGACATCCCTTCTAAAGGCATCTGCTCCGTCTCCACATCATTATCCTCATCAAACATGTCGACACAGCCGTACCGACACACCGCACACACACAGGGAATGCTCCAACAGAGAACAGGACCCACAAAAGCCCTTTGGGGGGACAGAGTGAGAGTATGCCAGCACACACCAGAGCGCTATATAATGCAGGGACTAACTGAGTTATGTCCCCTATAGCTGCTTTTTCTATATAAATGTATACTGCGCCTAAATTTAGTGCCCCCCCTCTCTTTTTTACCCTTTTCTGTAGTGTAGACTGCAGGGGAGAGCCAGGGAGCTTCCTTCCAGCGGAGCTGTGAGGGAAAAATGGCGCCAGTGTGCTGCAGGAGATAGCTCCGCCCCTTTTCCGCGGACTATTCTCACGCTTTTTCCTATATTCTGGCAGGGGTATTTTCCACATATATAGCCTCTGGGGCTATATATTGTGGTATTTTTGCCAGCCAAGGTGTTATTATTGCTTCTCAGGGCGCCCCCCCCCCCCCCAGCGCCCTGCACCCTCAGTGACCGGAGTGTGAAGTGTGTGTGAGGAGCAATGGCGCACAGTTGCAGTGCTGTGCGCTACCTTGGTGAAGACTGATGTCTTCTGCCGCCGATTTTCCGGACCTCTTCTTGCTTCTGGCTCTGTAAGGGGGACGGCGGCGCGGCTCCGGGACCGAACACCAAGGCTGGGCCTGCGGTCGATCCCTCTGGAGCTAATGGTGTCCAGTAGCCTAAGAAGCCCAAGCTGGCTGCAAGCAGGCAGGTTCGCTTCTTCTCCCCTTAGTCCCTCGCTGCAGTGAGCCTGTTGCCAGCAGGTCTCACTGAAAATAAAAAACCTAATTTCTATACTTTCTTTCTAAAGGCTCAGGAGAGCCCCTAGTGTGCATCCAACCTCGGCCGGGCACAAAATCTAACTGAGGCTTGGAGGAGGGTCATAGTGGGAGGAGCCAGTGCACACCAGGTAGTCATAAATCTTTCTAGAGTGCCCAGCCTCCTTCGGAGCCCGCTGTTCCCCATGGTCCTTACGGAGTTCCCAGCATCCACTAGGACGTCAGAGAAAAAATAAATAAATAGATATATATATATATATATATCTATATATATATATATATATATATTTATATATATCTATCTATATATATCTATCTATCTATATCAGCAAATAGAAAACCACAGCACTCGCCACCCCAGAAGCGGGGTGCAGTATCCGCACTCGCCACTAATAGGGTGGGGTGCATGTAGCCCATGGCCACCTACTCAAAAATATAGAAACAAAAAGTTCAGCACTCACCAAAATGAGCTCACTTATCCTCACAACATCAATGAATAAATGAATAAATTATGGGGGTTAATTAGTGAATTGGCCAATGCACGGAAGCCTGCATACCGCTCGCCAAGGTACCCCACCTTCATGCAGGTCCTACACTATCACAAAAATAAGATTTTACTTACCGGTAAATCTATTTCTTGTAGTCCGTAGTGGATGCTGGGGACTCCGTAAGGACCATGGGAAATAGACGTGCTCCGCAGGAGACAGGGCACTTTAAGAAAGAATTTGGATACTGGTGTCCTCTGGCTCCTCCCTCGATGTCCCTCCTCCAGACCTCAGTTAGAGAAACTGTGCCCGGAAGAGCTGACAGTACAAGGAAAGGATTTTGGAATCCAGGGCAAGACTCATACCAGTCACACAGTATAACTTGTGATAAACTTACCCAGTTAACAGTATGAACAACAACGGAGCATCAGATCAACCCTGATGCAACCAAACATAACCCTTATTTAAGCAATAACTATATACAAGTATTGCAGAAGAAGTCCGCACTTGGGACGGGCGCCCAGCATCCACTACGGACTACGAGAAATAGATTTACCGGTAAGTAAAATCTTATTTTCTCTAACGTCCTAGTGGATGCTGGGGACTCCGTAAGGACCATGGGGATTATACCAAAGCTCCCTAACGGGCAGGAGAGTGCGGATGACTCTGCAGCACCGAATGAGCAAACACAAGGTCCTCCTCAGCCAGGGTATCAAACTTGTAGAACTTTGCAAAAGTGTTTGAACCTGACCAAGTAGCCGCTCGGCAAAGTTGTAATGCCGAGACCCCTCGGGCAGCCGCCCAAGAAGAGCCCACCTTCCTTGTGGAGTGGGCTTTTACTGATTTTGGAAGCGGCAATCAAGCCGCAGAATGAGCCTGCTGAATCGTGTTACAGATCCAGCGAGCAATAGTTTGCTTTGAAGCAGGAGCACCCAGCTTGTTGGATGCATACAGGATAAACAGCAACTCAGTTTTCCTGACTCTAGCCGTTCTGGCTACATAAACCTTCAAAGCCCTGACCACATCTAGTAACTCGGAATCCTCCAAGTCACGAGTAGCCACAGGCACCACAATAGGTTGGTTCATATGAAAGGATGACACCACTTTTGGCAGAAATTGTGGACGGGTCCGCAATTCTGCCCTGTCCATATGGAAAACCAGATAGGGGCTTTTATGTGACAAAGCCGCTAATTCTGACACACGCCTAGCTGAAGCCAAGGCTAATAGCATGACCACCTTCCAAGTGAGAAATTTTAACTCCACGGTTTTGAGTGGCTCAAACCAGTATGACTTCAGGAAACTCAACACCACGTTAAGATCCCAAGGTGCCACTGGAGGCACAAAAGGGGGCCGAATATGCAGCACTCCCTTTACAAACGTCTGGACTTCAGGAAGAGAAGCCAGTTCTTTTTGAAAGAAAATGGACAGAGCCGAAATCTGGACCTTAATGGAACCCAATTTCAGGCCCAAAGTCACTCCCGACTGTAGGAAGTGAAGGAAACGGCCCAGCTGGAATTCCTCCGTAGGGGCATTCCTGGCCTCACACCAAGCCACCTATTTTCGCCATATACGGTGATAATGTTTGGCCGTCACGTCCTTCCTAGCCTTTATCAGCGTAGGAATGACCTCATCCGGAATGCCTTTTTCTGCTAGGATCCGGCGTTCAACCGCCATGCCGTCAAGCGCAGCCACGGTAAGTCTTGGAACAGACAGGGCCCCTGTTGCAACAAGTCCTGTCTTAGAGGCAGAGGCCATGGGTCCTCTGTGAGCATTTCTTGCCGATCCGGATACCAAGTCCTTCTTGGCCAATCCGGAACAATGAATATTGTTCTCACTCCTCTTTTTCTTATGATTCTCAGCACCTTTGGTATGAGAGGAAGAGGAGGAAATACATAAACTGACTGGAACACCCACGGTGTCACTAGTGCGTCTACAGCTATCGCCTGAGGGTCTCTTGACCTGGCGCAATATCTCTGTAGCTTTTTGTTGAGGCGGGATGCCATCATGTCCACCTGTGGCAGTTCCCACCACCTTGCAATCTGCGTGAAGACTTCTTGATGAAGTCCCCACTCTCCCGGGTGGAGGTCGTGCCTGCTGAGGAAGTCTGCTTCCCAGTTGTCCACTCCCGGAATGAACACTGCTGACAGTGCTATTACGTGATTCTCCGCCCAGCAAAGAAATCTGGTGGCTTCCACCATCGCCACCCTGCTCCTTGTGCCGCCTTAGCGGTTTACATGAGCCACTGCGGTGATGTTGTCTGACTGAATCAGCACCGATTGGTCGCGAAGCAGGGTCTCCGCTTGACTTAGGGCGTTGTATATGGCCCTTAGTTCCAGGACTTGACCACAGACCATGGAAATTTCTTCCCTGTGTGACTGCCCCCCACCCTCGGAGGCTTGCATCCGTGGTCACCAGGACCCAGTCCTGAATGCCGAACCTGCGGCCCTCGAGAAGGTGAGCACTCTGCAGCCACCACATAAGAGACACCCTGGCCCTGGGGGATAGGGTGATCATCTGTAGATGTGATCCGGACCACTTGTCCAACAGATCCCATTGAAAGGTCCTCGCATGGAACCTGCCGAAGGGAATGGCCTCGTACGATGCCACCATCTTTCCCAGGACTCGCGTGCAGTGATGCACCGACACCTGTTTTGGTTTTAAGAGGTCTCTGACCAGTGCCATGAGTTCCTGCGCCTTCTCCATCGGGAGAAAAACCTTCTTCTGGTCTGTGTCCAGAATCATGCCCAGGAAGGGCAGACGCGTCGTAGGAATCAGCTGCGACCTTGGAATATTTAGAATCCAGCCGTGCTGTTGCAACCCTTCCCGAGAGTGTGCTACGCTGATCAGCAACTGCTCTCTGGACCTCGCCTTTATGAGGAGATCGTCCAAGTATGGGATAATTGTGACCCCATGCTTTCGCAGGAGCACCATCATTTCCGCCATTACCTTGGTAAATATTCTTGGTGCCGTGGAGAGACCAAACGGCAACGTCTGGAATGGGTAATGACAATCCTGTACCACAAATCTGAGGTACGCCTGATGAGGTGGATAAATGGGGACATGAAGGTATGCATCCTTTATGTCCAGAGACACCATAAAATCCCCCCCTTCCAGGCTTGCGATGACTGCTCTGAGCGATTCCATCTTGAACTTGAACCTTTTCAGGTATATGTTCAGGGATTTTAAATTTAATATGGGTCTGACCGAACCGTCCGGTTTCGGTACCACAAACATGGTCGAATAATAACCCTTTCCTTGTTGAAGGAGGGGAACCTTGACCACCACCTGCTGAAGATACAATTTGTGAATTGCAGTTAACACTGTTTCCCTCTCGTGGGGGGAAGCCGGCAGAGCCGTCGGTGAGGGGGCATCTTCTCAAAGTCCAGCTTGCATCCCTGAGACACAATATCTATTGCCCAGGGATCTAACAGGGAGTGAACCCACTTGTGGCTGAACTTACGCAGGCGTGCCCCCACCGGGCCTAGCTCCGCCTGTGGAGCCCCAGCGACATGCGGTGGATTTTTGTAGAGGCCGGGGAGGACTTCTGTTCCTGGGACCTAGCTGTGTTGTGCAGCTTCTTTTCTCTGCCCCCGCCTCTGGCAAGAAAGGACGCACCTCGGACTTTCTTGTTTCTTTGTTCAATTACAGAGAACTAGAAAGGCGGTTGTTGAGTTGGGTGCACAGTATCAATTAATTGGATTGATTATCAAGATAAAACGTAACTTTTATTACTATTGTTAATATTCAGAAGGTCCTTATCGTGGGACACATACAGCAAAATATAGAGGTTAAAAACATGACATATACAAACACATAAGTGATATAGAAGAAAAAAGAGAATGTGAGACAGATTCTTAAAAAGTGGGGTCACCACAATAACTCCTGCAACAAGTATAATTATTTATGTGTGAGACATAAGCCACTCAGGATACAGACTAAAATAAGAATTTACTTACCGATAATTCTATTTCTCGGAGTCCGTAGTGGATGCTGGGGTTCCTGAAAGGACCATGGGGAATAGCGGCTCCGCAGGAGACAGGGCACAAAAAAGTAAAGCTTTACTAGGTCAGGTGGTGTGCACTGGCTCCTCCCCCTATGACCCTCCTCCAGACTCCAGTTAGGTACTGTGCCCGGACGAGCATACACAATAAGGGAGGCATTTTGAATCCCGGGTAAGACTCATACCAGCCACACCAATCACACCGTACAACTTGTGATCTAAACCCAGTTAACAGTATGACAACAGAAAGGGCCTCTTAAAGATGGCTCCTTAACAATAACCCGAATTAGTTAACAATAACTATGTACAAGTATTGCAGATAATCCGCACTTGGGATGGGCGCCCAGCATCCACTACGGACTCCGAGAAATAGAATTATCGGTAAGTAAATTCTTATTTTCTCTATCGTCCTAAGTGGATGCTGGGGTTCCTGAAAGGACCATGGGGATTATACCAAAGCTCCCAAACGGGCGGGAGAGTGCGGATGACTCTGCAGCACCGAATGAGAGAACTCCAGGTCCTCCTTTGCCAGGGTATCAAATTTGTAAAATTTTACAAACGTGTTCTCCCCCGACCACGTAGCTGCTCGGCAGAGTTGTAATGCCGAGACCCCTCGGGCAGCCGCCCAAGATGAGCCCACCTTCCTTGTGGAGTGGGCTTTTACAGTTTTAGGCTGTGGCAGGCCTGCCACAGAATGTGCAAGTTGAATTGTGTTACAAATCCAACGAGCAATCGACTGCTTAGAAGCAGGTGCGCCCAACTTGTTGGGTGCATACAATATAAACAGCGAGTCAGATTTTCTGACTCCAGCCGTCCTTGCAATGTATATTTTTAAGGCTCTGACAACGTCCAACAACTTGGAGTCCTCCAAGTCGCTAGTGGCCGCAGGCACCACAATAGGTTGGTTCAGATGAAATGCTGATACCACTTTAGGGAGAAAATGCGGACGAGTCCGCAGTTCTGCCCTATCCGAATGGAAGATTAGATAAGGACTTTTATAAGATAAAGCCGCCAATTCAGATACTCTCCTGGCAGAGGCCAGGGCTAGTAACATAGTCACTTTCAATGTGAGATATTTCAAATCCACCTTTTTCAATGGTTCAAACCAATGGGATTTGAGGAAATCTAAAACTACATTTAGATCCCACGGTGCCACCGGAGGCACCACAGGAGGCTGTATATGCAGTACTCCCTTGACAAAAGTCTGGACCTCAGGGACAGAGGCCAATTCTTTTTGGAAGAATATTGACAGGGCCGAAATTTGAACCTTAATGGATCCCAATTTGAGACCCATAGATAATCCTGATTGCAGGAAATGTAGGAAACGACCCAGTTGGAATTCCTCCGTCGGAACCCTCCGATCCTCGCACCACGCTACATATTTTCGCCAAATGCGGTGATAATGTTTCACGGTGACTT
>NW_026969067.1:0-56000 GCF_028390025.1 Pseudophryne corroboree
TATGCTACATCCACCCAGGACCAATTTTCTTACCCCACGGATTGTAGTATTTAACCTGAGAGTCTAAAAGTCAACAGGCTGGATATGTGACATCCACCCATTACCAATTTTCTCACCACGTGTACTGGATTATATAACATATGCATTTTAAGGTCTATAGGTTGGTTATATATCTTCTGGCCAGGACCAATTTTCTCGCCCCGCGGACTGGATTGTTTAACCTCAGAATCTAAAACTCGACAGGCCGTATATATATATGCGACATCCATCCAGTACCAATTTTCTCACCCCACGGACTGGATTTTTTAACCTCAGAGTCAAAAACTCGACAGGGCGGGTATGCAACATCCTCCCAGCTAAAATATTCTTACCCTCTGGACTGGATTATTTAGCTTCAGCATCTCAAACACTAAAGGTTGAATGTATGTCTTCCGCCTAGGACCAATTTTCTCACCCAGCGGACTGGGTCATTTAATGTCTGCATTTTAAACTCTAATGGGTACATGGATGTCTTACGGCCAGGACCAATTCTGTCACCCTGCGGACGGGACTGTTTAATATCAGAGTCTAAAACTCGACAAGCCGTATATTTGCGACATCTACCCACGACTAATTTTCTCAACCCACGGACTGGAATGTTTAACCTCAAAGTCAAAAACTCAACAGGCCGGGTATGCAACATCCTCCCAGCTAAAATATTCTTACCCTACAGACTGGATTTTTTAACTTCGGCATCTCAAACTCTAAAGGATGGTTGTATGATTTACAGCCAGGACCAATTTTCTCACTCCGTGGATGCGACTGTTTAACCTCAGATTCTGAATCTCAACAGGCCGTATATATGCGATATCCACCCAGGACCAATTTTCTCACCCCGCGGACGGGATTTTTTAACCTCAGAGTCTAAAACTCGACAGGACGGATATGTGACATCCGCCGAGGACTAATTTTCTCACCCCACAGACTAGATCATTTAACATCAGCATCTTAAACTCTAAAGGTTGGATGTATGTCTTCCGGCCAGGACCAATTTTCTCACCCCGCGGACTGGACTGATTAACCTCAGAGTCTAAAACTCGACAGG
This sequence comes from Pseudophryne corroboree, assembly GCF_028390025.1. Lineage (NCBI taxonomy): Eukaryota > Metazoa > Chordata > Amphibia > Anura > Myobatrachidae > Pseudophryne > Pseudophryne corroboree. The sequence goes on from NW_026969067.1 coordinate 1,085, forward strand.
AGGATATGTGACATCCACCCAGGACTAATTTTCTCACCCCGCGTACTGGATTATTTAATGTCTGCATCTTAAACTCTAAAGGATGGATGTATGTCTTCTGGCCAGGACCAATTTTCTCACCCCACAGACTGTATTGATTACCCTTAGAGTCTAAAACTCGACAGGACGGATATGTGACATCCGCATAGGACTATTTATCTCACCAAACACACTGGATTATTGAATTGTCTGTATTTTAAACTGTAAAGGTTGGACGAATGTCTTCCGGCCAGGACCAATTTTCTCACCCTACGGACTGGATTATTTAACACCGGCATCTTAAACTCTGAAGGTTGGATGCATGGCTTCCAACTAGGAAGAATTTTCTTATCCTGCGGATGGGACTGTTTAACATCGGAGTCTAAAACTCGACAAGCCGTATATATGCGACATCCACCCAGGACCAATTTTCTCACCCCACGGACTGGATTGTTTAACCTCAGAGTCTAAAACTCAACAGGCCAGGTATGCAACATATTCCCAGTACCAATTTTCTTATCCTACAGACTAGATTATTTAACGTCTGCATCTTAAAGTCTAATGGTTGGATGTATGTCTTCCAGCCAGGACCAATTCTCTCACCCCGCGGACAGGACTGTTTAACCTCAAAGTCTAAAACTGAACAGGCCGTATATAAGCAACATCCACCCTGGACCAATTTTCTCAGCCCGCGGACTGGATTGTTTAACCTACGAATCTAAAACTCGACAGGCCGTATATATGCTACATCCACCCAGGACCAATTTTCTTACCCCACGGATTGTATTATTTAACCTGAGAGTCTAAAAGTCAACAGGCTGGATATGTGACATCCACCCATTACCAATTTTCTCACCACGTGTACTGGATTATATAACATATGCATTTTAAGGTCTATAGGTTGGTTATATATCTTCTGGCCAGGACCAATTTTCTCGCCCCACGGACTGGATTGTTTAAACTCAGAATCTAAAACTCGACAGGCCGTATATATATGCGACATCCATCCAGTACCAATTTTCTCACCCCACGGACTGGATTTTTTTAACCTAAGAGTCAAAAACTCGACAGGCCGGGTATGCAACATCCTCCCAGCTAAAATATTCTTACCCTATGGACTGGATTATTTAGCTTCAGCATCTCAAACACTAAAGGTTGGATGTATGTCTTCCGCCTAGGACCAATTTTCTCACCCAGCGGACTGGGTCATTTAATGTCTGCATTTTAAACTCTAATGGGTACATGGATGTCTTACGGCCAGGACCAATTCTGTCACCCTGCGGACGGGACTGTTTAATATCAGAGTCTAAAACTCGACAAGCCGTATATTTGCGACATCTACCCACGACTAATTTTCTCAACCCACAGACTGGAATGTTTAACCTCAGAGTCAAAAACTCAACAGGCCGGGTATGCAACACCCTCCCAGCTAAAATATTCTTACCCTACAGACTGGATTTTTTAACGTCGGCATCTCAAACTTTAAAGGATGGTTGTATGATTTACAGCCAGGACCAATTTTCTCACTCCGTGGATGCGACTATTTAACCTCAGATTCTGAATCTCAACAGGCCGTATATATGCGATATCCACCCAGGACCAATTTTCTCACCCCGCGGACTGGATTTTTTAACCTCAGAGTCTAAAACTCAACAGGACGGATATGTGACATCCGCCGAGGACTAATTTTCTCACCCCACAGACTAGATTATTTAACATCAGCATCTTAAACTCTAAAGGTTGGATGTATGTCTTCTGGCCAGGACCAATTTTCTCACCCCTTAGACTGGATTGATTAACCTTAGAGTCTAAAACTCGACAGGACGGATATGTGACATCCGCATAGGACTATTTATTTTACCAAACACACTGGATTATTGAATCGTCTGTATTTTAAACTGTAAAGGTTGGACGAATGTCTTCCGGCCAGGACCAATTTTCTCACCCTACGGACTGGATTATTTAACACCTGCATCTTAAACTCTGAAGGTTGGATGCATGGCTTCCAACTAGGAAGAATTTTCTTAACCTGCGGATGGGACTGTTTAACATCGGAGTCTAAAACTCGACAAGCCGTATATATGCGACATCCACCCAGGACCAATTTTCTCACCCCACGAACTGGATTGTTTAACCTCAGAGTCTAATACTCGCAGTACCAATTTTCTTACCCTACAGACTAGATTATTTAACGTCTGCATCTTAAAGTCTAATGGTTGGATGTATGTCTTCCAGCCAGGACCAATTCTCTCACCCCGCGGACAGGACTGTTTAACCTCAAAGTCTAAAACTGAACAGGCCGTATATAAGCAACATTCACCCTGGACCAATTTTCTCAGCCCGCGGACTGGATTGTTTAACCTAAGAATCTAAAACTCGACAGGCCGTATATATGCTACATCCACCCAGGACCAATTTTCTTACCCCACGGATTGTATTATTTAACCTGAGAGTCTAAAAGTCAACAGGCTGGATATGTGACATCCACCCATTACCAATTTTCTCACCACGTGTACTGGATTATATAACATATGCATTTTAAGGTCTATAGGTTTGTTATATATCTTCTGGCCAGGACCAATTTTCTCGCCCCACGGACTGGATTGTTTAACCTCAGAATCTAAAACTCGACAGGCCGTATATATATGCGACATCCATCCAGTACCAATTTTCTCACCCCACGGACTGGATTTTTTAACCTCAGAGTCAAAAACTCGACAGGCCGGGTATGCAACATCCTCCCAGCTAAAATATTCTTACCATATGGACTGGATTATTTAGCTTAAGCATCTCAAACACTAAAGGTTGGATGTATGTCTTCCGCCTAGGACCAATTTTCTCACCCAGCGGACTGGGTCATTTAATGTCTGCATTTTAAACTCTAATGGGTACATAGATGTCTTATGGCCAGGACCAATTCTGTCACCCTGCGGACGGGACTGTTTAATATCAGAGTCTAAAACTCGACAAGCCGTATATTTGCGACATCTACCCACGACTAATTTTCTCAACCCACGGACTGGAATGTTTAACCTCAAAGTCAAAAACTCAACAGGCCGGGTATGCAACATCCTCCCAGCTAAAATATTCTTACCCTACAGACTGGATTTTTTTACTTCGGCATCTCAAACTCTAAAGGATGGTTGTATGATTTACAGCCAGGACCAATTTTCTCACTCCGTGGATGCGACTGTTTAACCTCAGATTCTGAATCTCAACAGGCCGTATATATGCGATATCCACCCAGGACCAATTTTCTCACCCCGCGGACTGGATTTTTTAACCTCAGAGTCTAAAACTCGACAGGACGGATATGTGACATCCGCCGAGGACTAATTTTCTCACCCCACAGACTAGATCATTTAACATCAGCATCTTAAACTCTAAAGGTTGGATGTATGTCTTCCGGCCAGGACCAATTTTCTCACCCCGCGGACTGGACTGATTAACCTCAGAGTCTAAAACTCAACAGGAGGATATGTGACATCCACCCAGGACTAATTTTCTCACCCCGCGTACTGGATTATTTAATGTCTGCATCTTAAACTCTAAAGGATGGATGTATGTCTTCTGGCCAGGACCAATTTTCTCACCCCACAGACTGTATTGATTACCCTTAGAGTCTAAAACTCGACAGGACGGATATGTGACATCCGCATAGGACAATTTATCTCACCAAACACACTGGATTATTGAATCGTCTGTATTTTAAACTGTAAAGGTTGGACGAATGTCTTCCGGCCAGGACCAATTTTCTCACCCTACGGACTGGATTATTTAACACCTGCATCTTAAACTCTGAAGGTTGGATGCATGGCTTCCAACTAGGAAGAATTTTCTTATCCTGCGGATGGGACTGTTTAACATCGGAGTCTAAAACTCCACAAGCCGTATATATGCGACATCCACCCAGGACCAATTTTCTCACCCCACGGACTGGATTGTTTAACCTCAGAGTCTAAAACTCAACAGGCCAGGTATGCAACATATTACCAGTACCAATTTTCTTATCCTACAGACTAGATTATTTAACGTCTGCATCTTAAAGTCTAATGGTTGGATGTATGTCTTCCAGCCAGGACCAATTCTCTCACCCCGCGGACAGGACTGTTTAACCTCAAAGTCTAAAACTGAACAGGCCGTATATAAGCAACATCCACCCTGGACCAATTTTCTCAGCCCGCGGACTGGATTGTTTAACCTAAGAATCTAAAACTCGACAGGCCGTATATATGCTACATCCACCCAGGACCAATTTCCTTACCCCACGGATTGTATTATTTAACCTGAGAGTCTAAAAGTCAACAGGCTGGATATGTGACATCCACCCATTACCAATTTTCTCACCACGTGTACTGGATTATATAACATATGCATTTTAAGGTCTGTAGGTTGGTTATATATCTTCTGGCCAGGACCAATTTTCTCGCCCCACGGACTGGATTGTTTAACCTCAGAATCTAAAACTCGACAGGCCGTATATATATGCGACATCCATCCAGTACCAATTTTCTCACCCCACGGACTGGATTTTTTAACCTCAGAGTCAAAAACTCGACAGGCCGGGTATGCAACATCCTCCCAGCTAAAATATTTATACCCTATGGACTGGATTATTTAGCTTCAGCATCTCAAACACTAAAGGTTGGATGTATGTCTTCCGCCTAGGACCAATTTTCTCACCCAGCGGACTGGGTCATTTAATGTCTGCATTTTAAACTCTAATGGGTACATGGATGTCTTACGGCCAGGACCAATTCTGTCACCCTGCGGACGGGACTGTTTAATATCAGAGTCTAAAACTCGACAAGCCGTATATTTGCGACATCTACCCACGACTAATTTTCTCAACCCACGGACTGGAATGTTTAACCTCAGAGTCAAAAACTCAACAGGCCGGGTATGCAACATCCTCCCAGCTAAAATATTCTTACCCTACAGACTGGATTTTTTAACTTCGGCATCTCAAACTCTAAAGGATGGTTGTATGATTTACAGCCAGGACCAATTTTCTCACTCCGTGGATGCGACTATTTTACCTCAGATTCTGAATCTCAACAGGCCGTATATATGCGATATCCACCCAGGACCAATTTTCTCACCCCGCGGACTGGATTTTTTAACCTCAGAGTCTAAAACTGGACAGGACGGATATGTGACATCCGCCGAGGACTAATTTTCTCACCCCACAGACTAGATTATTTAACATCAGCATCTTAAACTCTAAAGGTTGGATGTATGTCTTCCGGCCAGGACCAATTTTCTCACCCCGCGGACTGGACTGATTAACCTCAGAGTCTAAAACTCGACAGGAGGATATGTGACATCCACCCAGGACTAATTTTCTCACCCCGCGTACTGGATTATTTAATGTCTGCATCTTAAACTCTAAAGGATGGATGTATGTCTTCTGGCCAGGACCAATTTTCTCATCCCACAGACTGTATTGATTACCCTTAGAGTCTAAAACTCGACAGGACGGATATGTGACATCCGCATAGGACTATTTATCTCACCAAACACACTGGATTATTGAATCGTCTGTATTTTAAACTGTAAAGGTTGGACGAATGTCTTCCGGACAGGACCAATTTTCTCACCCTACGGACTGGATTATTTAACACCTGCATCTTAAACCCTGAAGGTTGGATGCATGGCTTCCAACTAGGAAGAATTTTCTTATCCTGCGGATGGGACTGTTTAACATCGGAGTCTAAAACTCGACAAGCCGTATATATGCGACATCCACCCAGGACCAATTTTCTCACCCCACGGACTGGATTGTTTAACCTCAGAGTCTAAAACTCAACAGGCCAGGTATGCAACATATTCCCAGTACCAATTTTCTTATCCTACAGACTAGATTATTTAACGTCTGCATCTTAAAGTCTAATGGTTGGATGTATGTCTTCCAGCCAGGACCAATTCTCTCACCCCGCGGACAGGACTGTTTAACCTCAAAGTCTAAAACTGAACAGGCCGTATATAAGCAACATCCACCCTGGACCAATTTTCTCAGCCCGCGGACTGGATTGTTTAACCTAAGAATCTAAATCTCGACAGGCCGTATATATGCTACATCCACCCAGGACCAATTTTCTTACCCCACGGATTGTATTATTTAACCTGAGAGTCTAAAAGTCAACAGGCTGGATATGTGACATCCACCCATTACCAATTTTCTCACCACGTGTACTGGATTATATAACATATGCATTTTAAGGTCTATAGGTTGGTTATATATCTTCTGGCCAGGACCAATTTTCTCGCCCCGCGGACTGGATTGTTTAACCTCAGAATCTAAAACTCGACAAGCCGTATATATATATATGCGACATCCATCCAGTACCAATTTTCTCACCCCACGGACTGGATTTTTTAACCTCAGAGTCAAAAACTCGACAGGCCGGGTATGCAACATCCTCCCAGCTAAAATATTCTTACCATATGGACTGGATTATTTAGCTTAAGCATCTCAAACACTAAAGGTTGGATGTATGTCTTCCGCCTAGGACCAATTTTCTCACCCAGCGGACTGGGTCATTTAATGTCTGCATTTTAAACTCTAATGGGTACATAGATGTCTTATGGCCAGGACCAATTCTGTCACCCTGCGGACGGGACTGTTTAATATCAGAGTCTAAAACTCGACAAGCCGTATATTTGCGACATCTACCCACGACTAATTTTCTCAACCCACGGACTGGAATGTTTAACCTCAAAGTCAAAAACTCAACAGGCCGGGTATGCAACATCCTCCCAGCTAAAATATTCTTACCCTACAGACTGGATTTTTTAACTTCGGCATCTCAAACTCTAAAGGATGGTTGTATGATTTACAGCCAGGACCAATTTTCTCACTCCGTGGATGCGACTGTTTAACCTCAGATTCTGAATCTCAACAGGCCGTATATATGCGATATCCACCCAGGACCAATTTTCTCACCCCGCGGACTGGATTTTTTAACCTCAGAGTCTAAAACTCGACAGGACGGATATGTGACATCCGCCGAGGACTAATTTTCTCACCCCACAGACTAGATCATTTAACATCAGCATCTTAAACTCTAAAGGTTGGATGTATGTCTTCCGGCCAGGACCAATTTTCTCACCCCGCGGACTGGACTGATTAACCTCAGAGTCTAAAACTCGACAGGAGGATATGTGACATCCACCCAGGACTAATTTTCTCACCCCGCGTACTGGATTATTTAATGTCTGCATCTTAAACTCTAAAGGATGGATGTATGTCTTCTGGCCAGGACCAATTTTCTCACCCCACAGACTGTATTGATTACCCTTAGAGTCTAAAACTCGACAGGACGGATATGTGACATCCGCATAGGACTATTTATCTCACCAAACACACTGGATTATTGAATCGTCTGTATTTTAAACTGTAAAGGTTGGACGAATGTCTTCCGGCCAGGACCAATTTTCTCACCCTACGGACTGGATTATTTAACACCGGCATCTTAAACTCTGAAGGTTGGATGCATGGCTTCCAACTAGGAAGAATTTTCTTATCCTGCGGATGGGACTGTTTAACATCGGAGTCTAAAACTCCACAAGCCGTATATATGCGACATCCACCCAGGACCAATTTTCTCACCCCACGGACTGGATTGTTTAACCTCAGAGTCTAAAACTCAACAGGCCAGGTATGCAACATATTACCAGTACCAATTTTCTTATCCTACAGACTAGATTATTTAACGTCTGCATCTTAAAGTCTAATGGTTGGATGTATGTCTTCCAGCCAGGACCAATTCTCTCACCCCGCGGACAGGACTGTTTAACCTCAAAGTCTAAAACTGAACAGGCCGTATATAAGCAACATCCACCCTGGACCAATTTTCTCAGCCCGCGGACTGGATTGTTTAACCTAAGAATCTAAAACTCGACAGGCCGTATATATGCTACATCCACCCAGGACCAATTTCCTTACCCCACGGATTGTATTATTTAACCTGAGAGTCTAAAAGTCAACAGGCTGGATATGTGACATCCACCCATTACCAATTTTCTCACCACGTGTACTGGATTATATAACATATGCATTTTAAGGTCTGTAGGTTGGTTATATATCTTCTGGCCAGGACCAATTTTCTCGCCCCACGGACTGGATTGTTTAACCTCAGAATCTAAAACTCGACAGGCCGTATATATATGCGACATCCATCCAGTACCAATTTTCTCACCCCACGGACTGGATTTTTTAACCTCAGAGTCAAAAACTCGACAGGCCGGGTATGCAACATCCTCCCAGCTAAAATATTTATACCCTATGGACTGGATTATTTAGCTTCAGCATCTCAAACACTAAAGGTTGGATGTATGTCTTCCGCCTAGGACCAATTTTCTCACCCAGCGGACTGGGTCATTTAATGTCTGCATTTTAAACTCTAATGGGTACATGGATGTCTTACGGCCAGGACCAATTCTGTCACCCTGCGGACGGGACTGTTTAATATCAGAGTCTAAAACTCGACAAGCCGTATATTTGCGACATCTACCCACGACTAATTTTCTCAACCCACGGACTGGAATGTTTAACCTCAGAGTCAAAAACTCAACAGGCCGGGTATGCAACATCCTCCCAGCTAAAATATTCTTACCCTACAGACTGGATTTTTTAACTTCGGCATCTCAAACTCTAAAGGATGGTTGTATGATTTACAGCCAGGACCAATTTTCTCACTCCGTGGATGCGACTATTTTACCTCAGATTCTGAATCTCAACAGGCCGTATATATGCGATATCCACCCAGGACCAATTTTCTCACCCCGCGGACTGGATTTTTTAACCTCAGAGTCTAAAACTGGACAGGACGGATATGTGACATCCGCCGAGGACTAATTTTCTCACCCCACAGACTAGATTATTTAACATCAGCATCTTAAACTCTAAAGGTTGGATGTATGTCTTCCGGCCAGGACCAATTTTCTCACCCCGCGGACTGGACTGATTAACCTCAGAGTCTAAAACTCGACAGGAGGATATGTGACATCCACCCAGGACTAATTTTCTCACCCCGCGTACTGGATTATTTAATGTCTGCATCTTAAACTCTAAAGGATGGATGTATGTCTTCTGGCCAGGACCAATTTTCTCATCCCACAGACTGTATTGATTACCCTTAGAGTCTAAAACTCGACAGGACGGATATGTGACATCCGCATAGGACTATTTATCTCACCAAACACACTGGATTATTGAATCGTCTGTATTTTAAACTGTAAAGGTTGGACGAATGTCTTCCGGACAGGACCAATTTTCTCACCCTACGGACTGGATTATTTAACACCTGCATCTTAAACCCTGAAGGTTGGATGCATGGCTTCCAACTAGGAAGAATTTTCTTATCCTGCGGATGGGACTGTTTAACATCGGAGTCTAAAACTCGACAAGCCGTATATATGCGACATCCACCCAGGACCAATTTTCTCACCCCACGGACTGGATTGTTTAACCTCAGAGTCTAAAACTCAACAGGCCAGGTATGCAACATATTCCCAGTACCAATTTTCTTATCCTACAGACTAGATTATTTAACGTCTGCATCTTAAAGTCTAATGGTTGGATGTATGTCTTCCAGCCAGGACCAATTCTCTCACCCCGCGGACAGGACTGTTTAACCTCAAAGTCTAAAACTGAACAGGCCGTATATAAGCAACATCCACCCTGGACCAATTTTCTCAGCCCGCGGACTGGATTGTTTAACCTAAGAATCTAAATCTCGACAGGCCGTATATATGCTACATCCACCCAGGACCAATTTTCTTACCCCACGGATTGTATTATTTAACCTGAGAGTCTAAAAGTCAACAGGCTGGATATGTGACATCCACCCATTACCAATTTTCTCACCACGTGTACTGGATTATATAACATATGCATTTTAAGGTCTATAGGTTGGTTATATATCTTCTGGCCAGGACCAATTTTCTCGCCCCGCGGACTGGATTGTTTAACCTCAGAATCTAAAACTCGACAAGCCGTATATATATATATGCGACATCCATCCAGTACCAATTTTCTCACCCCACGGACTGGATTTTTTAACCTCAGAGTCAAAAACTCGACAGGCCGGGTATGCAACATCCTCCCAGCTAAAATATTCTTACCATATGGACTGGATTATTTAGCTTAAGCATCTCAAACACTAAAGGTTGGATGTATGTCTTCCGCCTAGGACCAATTTTCTCACCCAGCGGACTGGGTCATTTAATGTCTGCATTTTAAACTCTAATGGGTACATAGATGTCTTATGGCCAGGACCAATTCTGTCACCCTGCGGACGGGACTGTTTAATATCAGAGTCTAAAACTCGACAAGCCGTATATTTGCGACATCTACCCACGACTAATTTTCTCAACCCACGGACTGGAATGTTTAACCTCAAAGTCAAAAACTCAACAGGCCGGGTATGCAACATCCTCCCAGCTAAAATATTCTTACCCTACAGACTGGATTTTTTAACTTCGGCATCTCAAACTCTAAAGGATGGTTGTATGATTTACAGCCAGGACCAATTTTCTCACTCCGTGGATGCGACTGTTTAACCTCAGATTCTGAATCTCAACAGGCCGTATATATGCGATATCCACCCAGGACCAATTTTCTCACCCCGCGGACTGGATTTTTTAACCTCAGAGTCTAAAACTCGACAGGACGGATATGTGACATCCGCCGAGGACTAATTTTCTCACCCCACAGACTAGATCATTTAACATCAGCATCTTAAACTCTAAAGGTTGGATGTATGTCTTCCGGCCAGGACCAATTTTCTCACCCCGCGGACTGGACTGATTAACCTCAGAGTCTAAAACTCGACAGGAGGATATGTGACATCCACCCAGGACTAATTTTCTCACCCCGCGTACTGGATTATTTAATGTCTGCATCTTAAACTCTAAAGGATGGATGTATGTCTTCTGGCCAGGACCAATTTTCTCACCCCACAGACTGTATTGATTACCCTTAGAGTCTAAAACTCGACAGGACGGATATGTGACATCCGCATAGGACTATTTATCTCACCAAACACACTGGATTATTGAATTGTCTGTATTTTAAACTGTAAAGGTTGGACGAATGTCTTCCGGCCAGGACCAATTTTCTCACCCTACGGACTGGATTATTTAACACCGGCATCTTAAACTCTGAAGGTTGGATGCATGGCTTCCAACTAGGAAGAATTTTCTTATCCTGCGGATGGGACTGTTTAACATCGGAGTCTAAAACTCGACAAGCCGTATATATGCGACATCCACCCAGGACCAATTTTCTCACCCCACGGACTGGATTGTTTAACCTCAGAGTCTAAAACTCAACAGGCCAGGTATGCAACATATTCCCAGTACCAATTTTCTTATCCTACAGACTAGATTATTTAACGTCTGCATCTTAAAGTCTAATGGTTGGATGTATGTCTTCCAGCCAGGACCAATTCTCTCACCCCGCGGACAGGACTGTTTAACCTCAAAGTCTAAAACTGAACAGGCCGTATATAAGCAACATCCACCCTGGACCAATTTTCTCAGCCCGCGGACTGGATTGTTTAACCTACGAATCTAAAACTCGACAGGCCGTATATATGCTACATCCACCCAGGACCAATTTTCTTACCCCACGGATTGTATTATTTAACCTGAGAGTCTAAAAGTCAACAGGCTGGATATGTGACATCCACCCATTACCAATTTTCTCACCACGTGTACTGGATTATATAACATATGCATTTTAAGGTCTATAGGTTGGTTATATATCTTCTGGCCAGGACCAATTTTCTCGCCCCACGGACTGGATTTTTTAACCTCAGAATCTAAAACTCGACAGGCCGTATATATATGCGACATCCATCCAGTACCAATTTTCTCACCCCACGGACTGGATTTTTTAACCTCAGAGTCAAAAACTCGACAGGCCGGGTATGCAACATCCTCCCAGCTAAAATATTTATACCCTATGGACTGGATTATTTAGCTTCAGCATCTCAAACACTAAAGGTTGGATGTATGTCTTCCGCCTAGGACCAATTTTCTCACCCAGCGGACTGGGTCATTTAATGTCTGCATTTTAAACTCTAATGGGTACATGGATGTCTTACGGCCAGGACCAATTCTGTCACCCTGCGGACGGGACTGTTTAATATCAGAGTCTAAAACTCGACAAGCCGTATATTTGCGACATCTACCCACGACTAATTTTCTCAACCCACGGACTGGAATGTTTAACCTCAGAGTCAAAAACTCAACAGGCCGGGTATGCAACATCCTCCCAGCTAAAATATTCTTACCCTACAGACTGGATTTTTTAACTTCGGCATCTCAAACTCTAAAGGATGGTTGTATGATTTACAGCCAGGACCAATTTTCTCACTCCGTGGATGCGACTATTTAACCTCAGATTCTGAATCTCAACAGGCCGTATATATGCGATATCCACCCAGGACCAATTTTCTCACCCCGCGGACTGGATTTTTTAACCTCAGAGTCTAAAACTGGACAGGACGGATATGTGACATCCGCCGAGGACTAATTTTCTCACCCCACAGACTAGATTATTTAACATCAGCATCTTAAACTCTAAAGGTTGGATGTATGTCTTCCGGCCAGGACCAATTTTCTCACCCCGCGGACTGGACTGATTAACCTCAGAGTCTAAAACTCGACAGGAGGATATGTGACATCCACCCAGGACTAATTTTCTCACCCCGCGTACTGGATTATTTAATGTCTGCATCTTAAACTCTAAAGGATGGATGTATGTCTTCTGGCCAGGACCAATTTTCTCATCCCACAGACTGTATTGATTACCCTTAGAGTCTAAAACTCGACAGGACGGATATGTGACATCCGCATAGGACTATTTATCTCACCAAACACACTGGATTATTGAATCGTCTGTATTTTAAACTGTAAAGGTTGGACGAATGTCTTCCGGCCAGGACCAATTTTCTCACCCTACGGACTGGATTATTTAACACCTGCATCTTAAACCCTGAAGGTTGGATGCATGGCTTCCAACTAGGAAGAATTTTCTTATCCTGCGGATGGGACTGTTTAACATCGGAGTCTAAAACTCGACAAGCCGTATATATGCGACATCCACCCAGGACCAATTTTCTCACCCCACGGACTGGATTGTTTAACCTCAGAGTCTAAAACTCAACAGGCCAGGTATGCAACATATTCCCAGTACCAATTTTCTTATCCTACAGACTAGATTATTTAACGTCTGCATCTTAAAGTCTAATGGTTGGATGTATGTCTTCCAGCCAGGACCAATTCTCTCACCCCGCGGACAGGACTGTTTAACCTCAAAGTCTAAAACTGAACAGGCCGTATATAAGCAACATCCACCCTGGACCAATTTTCTCAGCCCGCGGACTGGATTGTTTAACCTAAGAATCTAAATCTCGACAGGCCGTATATATGCTACATCCACCCAGGACCAATTTTCTTACCCCACGGATTGTATTATTTAACCTGAGAGTCTAAAAGTCAACAGGCTGGATATGTGACATCCACCCATTACCAATTTTCTCACCACGTGTACTGGATTATATAACATATGCATTTTAAGGTCTATAGGTTGGTTATATATCTTCTGGCCAGGACCAATTTTCTCGCCCCGCGGACTGGATTGTTTAACCTCAGAATCTAAAACTCGACAAGCCGTATATATATATATGCGACATCCATCCAGTACCAATTTTCTCACCCCACGGACTGGATTTTTTAACCTCAGAGTCAAAAACTCGACAGGCCGGGTATGCAACATCCTCCCAGCTAAAATATTCTTACCCTCTGGACTGGATTATTTAGCTTCAGCATCTCAAACACTAAAGGTTGGATGTATGTCTTCCGCCTAGGACCAATTTTCTCACCCAGCGGACTGGGTCATTTAATGTCTGCATTTTAAACTCTAATGGGTACATGGATGTCTTACGGCCAGGACCAATTCTGTCACCCTGCGAACGGGACTGTTTAATATCAGAGTCTAAAACTCGACAAGCCGTATATTTGCGACATCTACCCACGACTAATTTTCTCAACCCACGGACTGGAATGTTTAACCTCAAAGTCAAAAACTCAACAGGCCGGGTATGCAACATCCTCCCAGCTAAAATATTCTTACCCTACAGACTGGATTTTTTAACTTCGGCATCTCAAACTCTAAAGGATGGTTGTATGATTTACAGCCAGGACCAATTTTCTCACTCCGTGGATGCGACTGTTTAACCTCAGATTCTGAATCTCAACAGGCCGTATATATGCGATATTCACCCAGGACCAATTTTCTCACCCCGCGGACTGGATTTTTCAACCTCAGAGTCTAAAACTCGACAGGACGGATATGTGACATCCGCCGAGGACTAATTTTCTCACCCCACAGACTAGATCATTTAACATCAGCATCCTAAACTCTAAAGGTTGGATGTATGTCTTCCGGCCAGGACCAATTTTCTCACCCCGCGGACTGGACTGATTAACCTCAGAGTCTAAAACTCGACAGGAGGATATGTGACATCCACCCAGGACTAATTTTCTCACCCCGCGTACTGGATTATTTAATGTCTGCATCTTAAACTCTAAAGGATGGATGTATGTCTTCTGGCCAGGACCAATTTTCTCACCCCACAGACTGTATTGATTACCCTTAGAGTCTAAAACTCGACAGGACGGATATGTGACATCCGCATAGGACTATTTATCTCACCAAACACACTGGATTATTGAATTGTCTGTATTTTAAACTGTAAAGGTTGGACGAATGTCTTCCGGCCAGGACCAATTTTCTCACCCTACGGACTGGATTATTTAACACCGGCATCTTAAACTCTGAAGGTTGGATGCATGGCTTCCAACTAGGAAGAATTTTCTTATCCTGCGGATGGGACTGTTTAACATCGGAGTCTAAAACTCGACAAGCCGTATATATGCGACATCCACCCAGGACCAATTTTATCACCCCACGGACTGGATTGTTTAACCTCAGAGTCTAAATCTCAACAGGCCAGGTATGCAACATATTCCCAGTACCAATTTTCTTATCCTACAGACTAGATTATTTAACGTCTGCATCTTAAAGTCTAATGGTTGGATGTATGTCTTCCAGCCAGGACCAATTCTCTCACCCCGCGGACAGGACTGTTTAACCTCAAAGTCTAAAACTGAACAGGCCGTATATAAGCAACATCCACCCTGGACCAATTTTCTCAGCCCGCGGACTGGATTGTTTAACCTACGAATCTAAAACTCGACAGGCCGTATATATGCTACATCCACCCAGGACCAATTTTCTTACCCCACGGATTGTATTATTTAACCTGAGAGTCTAAAAGTCAACAGGCTGGATATGTGACATCCACCCATTACCAATTTTCTCACCACGTGTACTGGATTATATAACATATGCATTTTAAGGTCTATAGGTTGGTTATATATCTTCTGGCCAGGACCAATTTTCTCGCCCCACGGACTGGATTGTTTAAACTCAGAATCTAAAACTCGACAGGCCGTATATATATGCGACATCCATCCAGTACCAATTTTCTCACCCCACGGACTGGATTTTTTTAACCTAAGAGTCAAAAACTCGACAGGCCGGGTATGCAACATCCTCCCAGCTAAAATATTCTTACCCTATGGACTGGATTATTTAGCTTCAGCATCTCAAACACTAAAGGTTGGATGTATGTCTTCCGCCTAGGACCAATTTTCTCACCCAGCGGACTGGGTCATTTAATGTCTGCATTTTAAACTCTAATAGGTACATGGATGTCTTACGGCCAGGACCAATTCTGTCACCCTGCGGACGGGACTGTTTAATATCAGAGTCTAAAACTCGACAAGCCGTATATTTGCGACATCTACCCACGACTAATTTTCTCAACCCACAGACTGGAATGTTTAACCTCAGAGTCAAAAACTCAACAGGCCGGGTATGCAACACCCTCCCAGCTAAAATATTCTTACCCTACAGACTGGATTTTTTAACGTCGGCATCTCAAACTCTAAAGGATGGTTGTATGATTTACAGCCAGGACCAATTTTCTCACTCCGTGGATGCGACTATTTAACCTCAGATTCTGAATCTCAACAGGCCGTATATATGCGATATCCACCCAGGACCAATTTTCTCACCCCGCGGACTGGATTTTTTAACCTCAGAGTCTAAAACTCAACAGGACGGATATGTGACATCCGCCGAGGACTAATTTTCTCACCCCACAGACTAGATTATTTAACATCAGCATCTTAAACTCTAAAGGTTGGATGTATGTCTTCTGGCCAGGACCAATTTTCTCACCCCTTAGACTGGATTGATTAACCTTAGAGTCTAAAACTCGACAGGACGGATATGTGACATCCGCATAGGACTATTTATTTTACCAAACACACTGGATTATTGAATCGTCTGTATTTTAAACTGTAAAGGTTGTACGAATGTCTTCCGGCCAGGACCAATTTTCTCACCCTACGGACTGGATTATTTAACACCTGCATCTTAAACTCTGAAGGTTGGATGCATGGCTTCCAACTAGGAAGAATTTTCTTAACCTGCGGATGGGACTGTTTAACATCGGAGTCTAAAACTCGACAAGCCGTATATATGCGACATCCACCCAGGACCAATTTTCTCACCCCACGAACTGGATTGTTTAACCTCAGAGTCTAATACTCGCAGTACCAATTTTCTTACCCTACAGACTAGATTATTTAACGTCTGCATCTTAAAGTCTAATGGTTGGATGTATGTCTTCCAGCCAGGACCAATTCTCTCACCCCGCGGACAGGACTGTTTAACCTCAAAGTCTAAAACTGAACAGGCCGTATATAAGCAACATTCACCCTGGACCAATTTTCTCAGCCCGCGGACTGGATTGTTTAACCTAAGAATCTAAAACTCGACAGGCCGTATATATGCTACATCCACCCAGGACCAATTTTCTTACCCCACGGATTGTATTATTTAACCTGAGAGTCTAAAAGTCAACAGGCTGGATATGTGACATCCACCCATTACCAATTTTCTCACCACGTGTACTGGATTATATAACATATGCATTTTAAGGTCTATAGGTTTGTTATATATCTTCTGGCCAGGACCAATTTTCTCGCCCCACGGACTGGATTGTTTAACCTCAGAATCTAAAACTCGACAGGCCGTATATATATGCGACATCCATCCAGTACCAATTTTCTCACCCCACGGACTGGATTTTTTAACCTCAGAGTCAAAAACTCGACAGGCCGGGTATGCAACATCCTCCCAGCTAAAATATTCTTACCATATGGACTGGATTATTTAGCTTAAGCATCTCAAACACTAAAGGTTGGATGTATGTCTTCCGCCTAGGACCAATTTTCTCACCCAGCGGACTGGGTCATTTAATGTCTGCATTTTAAACTCTAATGGGTACATAGATGTCTTATGGCCAGGACCAATTCTGTCACCCTGCGGACGGGACTGTTTAATATCAGAGTCTAAAACTCGACAAGCCGTATATTTGCGACATCTACCCACGACTAATTTTCTCAACCCACGGACTGGAATGTTTAACCTCAAAGTCAAAAACTCAACAGGCCGGGTATGCAACATCCTCCCAGCTAAAATATTCTTACCCTACAGACTGGATTTTTTTACTTCGGCATCTCAAACTCTAAAGGATGGTTGTATGATTTACAGCCAGGACCAATTTTCTCACTCCGTGGATGCGACTGTTTAACCTCAGATTCTGAATCTCAACAGGCCGTATATATGCGATATCCACCCAGGACCAATTTTCTCACCCCGCGGACTGGATTTTTTAACCTCAGAGTCTAAAACTCGACAGGACGGATATGTGACATCCGCCGAGGACTAATTTTCTCACCCCACAGACTAGATCATTTAACATCAGCATCTTAAACTCTAAAGGTTGGATGTATGTCTTCCGGCCAGGACCAATTTTCTCACCCCGCGGACTGGACTGATTAACCTCAGAGTCTAAAACTCAACAGGAGGATATGTGACATCCACCCAGGACTAATTTTCTCACCCCGCGTACTGGATTATTTAATGTCTGCATCTTAAACTCTAAAGGATGGATGTATGTCTTCTGGCCAGGACCAATTTTCTCACCCCACAGACTGTATTGATTACCCTTAGAGTCTAAAACTCGACAGGACGGATATGTGACATCCGCATAGGACAATTTATCTCACCAAACACACTGGATTATTGAATCGTCTGTATTTTAAACTGTAAAGGTTGGACGAATGTCTTCCGGCCAGGACCAATTTTCTCACCCTACGGACTGGATTATTTAACACCTGCATCTTAAACTCTGAAGGTTGGATGCATGGCTTCCAACTAGGAAGAATTTTCTTATCCTGCGGATGGGACTGTTTAACATCGGAGTCTAAAACTCCACAAGCCGTATATATGCGACATCCACCCAGGACCAATTTTCTCACCCCACGGACTGGATTGTTTAACCTCAGAGTCTAAAACTCAACAGGCCAGGTATGCAACATATTACCAGTACCAATTTTCTTATCCTACAGACTAGATTATTTAACGTCTGCATCTTAAAGTCTAATGGTTGGATGTATGTCTTCCAGCCAGGACCAATTCTCTCACCCCGCGGACAGGACTGTTTAACCTCAAAGTCTAAAACTGAACAGGCCGTATATAAGCAGCATCCACCCTGGACCAATTTTCTCAGCCCGCGGACTGGATTGTTTAACCTAAGAATCTAAAACTCGACAGGCCGTATATATGCTACATCCACCCAGGACCAATTTCCTTACCCCACGGATTGTATTATTTAACCTGAGAGTCTAAAAGTCAACAGGCTGGATATGTGACATCCACCCATTACCAATTTTCTCACCACGTGTACTGGATTATATAACATATGCATTTTAAGGTCTGTAGGTTGGTTATATATCTTCTGGCCAGGACCAATTTTCTCGCCCCACGGACTGGATTGTTTAACCTCAGAATCTAAAACTCGACAGGCCGTATATATATGCGACATCCATCCAGTACCAATTTTCTCACCCCACGGACTGGATTTTTTAACCTCAGAGTCAAAAACTCGACAGGCCGGGTATGCAACATCCTCCCAGCTAAAATATTTATACCCTATGGACTGGATTATTTAGCTTCAGCATCTCAAACACTAAAGGTTGGATGTATGTCTTCCGCCTAGGACCAATTTTCTCACCCAGCGGACTGGGTCATTTAATGTCTGCATTTTAAACTCTAATGGGTACATGGATGTCTTACGGCCAGGACCAATTCTGTCACCCTGCGGACGGGACTGTTTAATATCAGAGTCTAAAACTCGACAAGCCGTATATTTGCGACATCTACCCACGACTAATTTTCTCAACCCACGGACTGGAATGTTTAACCTCAGAGTCAAAAACTCAACAGGCCGGGTATGCAACATCCTCCCAGCTAAAATATTCTTACCCTACAGACTGGATTTTTTAACTTCGGCATCTCAAACTCTAAAGGATGGTTGTATGATTTACAGCCAGGACCAATTTTCTCACTCCGTGGATGCGACTATTTTACCTCAGATTCTGAATCTCAACAGGCCGTATATATGCGATATCCACCCAGGACCAATTTTCTCACCCCGCGGACTGGATTTTTTAACCTCAGAGTCTAAAACTGGACAGGACGGATATGTGACATCCGCCGAGGACTAATTTTCTCACCCCACAGACTAGATTATTTAACATCAGCATCTTAAACTCTAAAGGTTGGATGTATGTCTTCCGGCCAGGACCAATTTTCTCACCCCGCGGACTGGACTGATTAACCTCAGAGTCTAAAACTCGACAGGAGGATATGTGACATCCACCCAGGACTAATTTTCTCACCCCGCGTACTGGATTATTTAATGTCTGCATCTTAAACTCTAAAGGATGGATGTATGTCTTCTGGCCAGGACCAATTTTCTCATCCCACAGACTGTATTGATTACCCTTAGAGTCTAAAACTCGACAGGACGGATATGTGACATCCGCATAGGACTATTTATCTCACCAAACACACTGGATTATTGAATCGTCTGTATTTTAAACTGTAAAGGTTGGACGAATGTCTTCCGGACAGGACCAATTTTCTCACCCTACGGACTGGATTATTTAACACCTGCATCTTAAACCCTGAAGGTTGGATGCATGGCTTCCAACTAGGAAGAATTTTCTTATCCTGCGGATGGGACTGTTTAACATCGGAGTCTAAAACTCGACAAGCCGTATATATGCGACATCCACCCAGGACCAATTTTCTCACCCCACGGACTGGATTGTTTAACCTCAGAGTCTAAAACTCAACAGGCCAGGTATGCAACATATTCCCAGTACCAATTTTCTTATCCTACAGACTAGATTATTTAACGTCTGCATCTTAAAGTCTAATGGTTGGATGTATGTCTTCCAGCCAGGACCAATTCTCTCACCCCGCGGACAGGACTGTTTAACCTCAAAGTCTAAAACTGAACAGGCCGTATATAAGCAACATCCACCCTGGACCAATTTTCTCAGCCCGCGGACTGGATTGTTTAACCTAAGAATCTAAATCTCGACAGGCCGTATATATGCTACATCCACCCAGGACCAATTTTCTTACCCCACGGATTGTATTATTTAACCTGAGAGTCTAAAAGTCAACAGGCTGGATATGTGACATCCACCCATTACCAATTTTCTCACCACGTGTACTGGATTATATAACATATGCATTTTAAGGTCTATAGGTTGGTTATATATCTTCTGGCCAGGACCAATTTTCTCGCCCCGCGGACTGGATTGTTTAACCTCAGAATCTAAAACTCGACAAGCCGTATATATATATATGCGACATCCATCCAGTACCAATTTTCTCACCCCACGGACTGGATTTTTTAACCTCAGAGTCAAAAACTCGACAGGCCGGGTATGCAACATCCTCCCAGCTAAAATATTCTTACCATATGGACTGGATTATTTAGCTTAAGCATCTCAAACACTAAAGGTTGGATGTATGTCTTCCGCCTAGGACCAATTTTCTCACCCAGCGGACTGGGTCATTTAATGTCTGCATTTTAAACTCTAATGGGTACATAGATGTCTTATGGCCAGGACCAATTCTGTCACCCTGCGGACGGGACTGTTTAATATCAGAGTCTAAAACTCGACAAGCCGTATATTTGCGACATCTACCCACGACTAATTTTCTCAACCCACGGACTGGAATGTTTAACCTCAAAGTCAAAAACTCAACAGGCCGGGTATGCAACATCCTCCCAGCTAAAATATTCTTACCCTACAGACTGGATTTTTTAACTTCGGCATCTCAAACTCTAAAGGATGGTTGTATGATTTACAGCCAGGACCAATTTTCTCACTCCGTGGATGCGACTGTTTAACCTCAGATTCTGAATCTCAACAGGCCGTATATATGCGATATCCACCCAGGACCAATTTTCTCACCCCGCGGACTGGATTTTTTAACCTCAGAGTCTAAAACTCGACAGGACGGATATGTGACATCCGCCGAGGACTAATTTTCTCACCCCACAGACTAGATCATTTAACATCAGCATCTTAAACTCTAAAGGTTGGATGTATGTCTTCCGGCCAGGACCAATTTTCTCACCCCGCGGACTGGACTGATTAACCTCAGAGTCTAAAACTCGACAGGAGGATATGTGACATCCACCCAGGACTAATTTTCTCACCCCGCGTACTGGATTATTTAATGTCTGCATCTTAAACTCTAAAGGATGGATGTATGTCTTCTGGCCAGGACCAATTTTCTCACCCCACAGACTGTATTGATTACCCTTAGAGTCTAAAACTCGACAGGACGGATATGTGACATCCGCATAGGACTATTTATCTCACCAAACACACTGGATTATTGAATTGTCTGTATTTTAAACTGTAAAGGTTGGACGAATGTCTTCCGGCCAGGACCAATTTTCTCACCCTACGGACTGGATTATTTAACACCGGCATCTTAAACTCTGAAGGTTGGATGCATGGCTTCCAACTAGGAAGAATTTTCTTATCCTGCGGATGGGACTGTTTAACATCGGAGTCTAAAACTCGACAAGCCGTATATATGCGACATCCACCCAGGACCAATTTTCTCACCCCACGGACTGGATTGTTTAACCTCAGAGTCTAAAACTCAACAGGCCAGGTATGCAACATATTCCCAGTACCAATTTTCTTATCCTACAGACTAGATTATTTAACGTCTGCATCTTAAAGTCTAATGGTTGGATGTATGTCTTCCAGCCAGGACCAATTCTCTCACCCCGCGGACAGGACTGTTTAACCTCAAAGTCTAAAACTGAACAGGCCGTATATAAGCAACATCCACCCTGGACCAATTTTCTCAGCCCGCGGACTGGATTGTTTAACCTACGAATCTAAAACTCGACAGGCCGTATATATGCTACATCCACCCAGGACCAATTTTCTTACCCCACGGATTGTATTATTTAACCTGAGAGTCTAAAAGTCAACAGGCTGGATATGTGACATCCACCCATTACCAATTTTCTCACCACGTGTACTGGATTATATAACATATGCATTTTAAGGTCTATAGGTTGGTTATATATCTTCTGGCCAGGACCAATTTTCTCGCCCCACGGACTGGATTGTTTAAACTCAGAATCTAAAACTCGACAGGCCGTATATATATGCGACATCCATCCAGTACCAATTTTCTCACCCCACGGACTGGATTTTTTTAACCTAAGAGTCAAAAACTCGACAGGCCGGGTATGCAACATCCTCCCAGCTAAAATATTCTTACCCTATGGACTGGATTATTTAGCTTCAGCATCTCAAACACTAAAGGTTGGATGTATGTCTTCCGCCTAGGACCAATTTTCTCACCCAGCGGACTGGGTCATTTAATGTCTGCATTTTAAACTCTAATAGGTACATGGATGTCTTACGGCCAGGACCAATTCTGTCACCCTGCGGACGGGACTGTTTAATATCAGAGTCTAAAACTCGACAAGCCGTATATTTGCGACATCTACCCACGACTAATTTTCTCAACCCACAGACTGGAATGTTTAACCTCAGAGTCAAAAACTCAACAGGCCGGGTATGCAACACCCTCCCAGCTAAAATATTCTTACCCTACAGACTGGATTTTTTAACGTCGGCATCTCAAACTCTAAAGGATGGTTGTATGATTTACAGCCAGGACCAATTTTCTCACTCCGTGGATGCGACTATTTAACCTCAGATTCTGAATCTCAACAGGCCGTATATATGCGATATCCACCCAGGACCAATTTTCTCACCCCGCGGACTGGATTTTTTAACCTCAGAGTCTAAAACTCAACAGGACGGATATGTGACATCCGCCGAGGACTAATTTTCTCACCCCACAGACTAGATTATTTAACATCAGCATCTTAAACTCTAAAGGTTGGATGTATGTCTTCTGGCCAGGACCAATTTTCTCACCCCTTAGACTGGATTGATTAACCTTAGAGTCTAAAACTCGACAGGACGGATATGTGACATCCGCATAGGACTATTTATTTTACCAAACACACTGGATTATTGAATCGTCTGTATTTTAAACTGTAAAGGTTGGACGAATGTCTTCCGGCCAGGACCAATTTTCTCACCCTACGGACTGGATTATTTAACACCTGCATCTTAAACTCTGAAGGTTGGATGCATGGCTTCCAACTAGGAAGAATTTTCTTAACCTGCGGATGGGACTGTTTAACATCGGAGTCTAAAACTCGACAAGCCGTATATATGCGACATCCACCCAGGACCAATTTTCTCACCCCACGAACTGGATTGTTTAACCTCAGAGTCTAATACTCGCAGTACCAATTTTCTTACCCTACAGACTAGATTATTTAACGTCTGCATCTTAAAGTCTAATGGTTGGATGTATGTCTTCCAGCCAGGACCAATTCTCTCACCCCGCGGACAGGACTGTTTAACCTCAAAGTCTAAAACTGAACAGGCCGTATATAAGCAACATTCACCCTGGACCAATTTTCTCAGCCCGCGGACTGGATTGTTTAACCTAAGAATCTAAAACTCGACAGGCCGTATATATGCTACATCCACCCAGGACCAATTTTCTTACCCCACGGATTGTATTATTTAACCTGAGAGTCTAAAAGTCAACAGGCTGGATATGTGACATCCACCCATTACCAATTTTCTCACCACGTGTACTGGATTATATAACATATGCATTTTAAGGTCTATAGGTTTGTTATATATCTTCTGGCCAGGACCAATTTTCTCGCCCCACGGACTGGATTGTTTAACCTCAGAATCTAAAACTCGACAGGCCGTATATATATGCGACATCCATCCAGTACCAATTTTCTCACCCCACGGACTGGATTTTTTAACCTCAGAGTCAAAAACTCGACAGGCCGGGTATGCAACATCCTCCCAGCTAAAATATTCTTACCATATGGACTGGATTATTTAGCTTAAGCATCTCAAACACTAAAGGTTGGATGTATGTCTTCCGCCTAGGACCAATTTTCTCACCCAGCGGACTGGGTCATTTAATGTCTGCATTTTAAACTCTAATGGGTACATAGATGTCTTATGGCCAGGACCAATTCTGTCACCCTGCGGACGGGACTGTTTAATATCAGAGTCTAAAACTCGACAAGCCGTATATTTGCGACATCTACCCACGACTAATTTTCTCAACCCACGGACTGGAATGTTTAACCTCAAAGTCAAAAACTCAACAGGCCGGGTATGCAACATCCTCCCAGCTAAAATATTCTTACCCTACAGACTGGATTTTTTAACTTCGGCATCTCAAACTCTAAAGGATGGTTGTATGATTTACAGCCAGGACCAATTTTCTCACTCCGTGGATGCGACTGTTTAACCTCAGATTCTGAATCTCAACAGGCCGTATATATGCGATATCCACCCAGGACCAATTTTCTCACCCCGCGGACTGGATTTTTTAACCTCAGAGTCTAAAACTCGACAGGACGGATATGTGACATCCGCCGAGGACTAATTTTCTCACCCCACAGACTAGATCATTTAACATCAGCATCTTAAACTCTAAAGGTTGGATGTATGTCTTCCGGCCAGGACCAATTTTCTCACCCCGCGGACTGGACTGATTAACCTCAGAGTCTAAAACTCAACAGGAGGATATGTGACATCCACCGAGGACTAATTTTCTCACCCCGCGTACTGGATTATTTAATGTCTGCATCTTAAACTCTAAAGGATGGATGTATGTCTTCTGGCCAGGACCAATTTTCTCACCCCACAGACTGTATTGATTACCCTTAGAGTCTAAAACTCGACAGGACGGATATGTGACATCCGCATAGGACAATTTATCTCACCAAACACACTGGATTATTGAATCGTCTGTATTTTAAACTGTAAAGGTTGGACGAATGTCTTCCGGCCAGGACCAATTTTCTCACCCTACGGACTGGATTATTTAACACCTGCATCTTAAACTCTGAAGGTTGGATGCATGGCTTCCAACTAGGAAGAATTTTCTTATCCTGCGGATGGGACTGTTTAACATCGGAGTCTAAAACTCCACAAGCCGTAAATATGCGACATCCACCCAGGACCAATTTTCTCACCCCACGGACTGGATTGTTTAACCTCAGAGTCTAAAACTCAACAGGCCAGGTATGCAACATATTACCAGTACCAATTTTCTTATCCTACAGACTAGATTATTTAACGTCTGCATCTTAAAGTCTAATGGTTGGATGTATGTCTTCCAGCCAGGACCAATTCTCTCACCCCGCGGACAGGACTGTTTAACCTCAAAGTCTAAAACTGAACAGGCCGTATATAAGCAACATCCACCCTGGACCAATTTTCTCAGCCCGCGGACTGGATTGTTTAACCTAAGAATCTAAAACTCGACAGGCCGTATATATGCTACATCCACCCAGGACCAATTTCCTTACCCCACGGATTGTATTATTTAACCTGAGAGTCTAAAAGTCAACAGGCTGGATATGTGACATCCACCCATTACCAATTTTCTCACCACGTGTACTGGATTATATAACATATGCATTTTAAGGTCTGTATGTTGGTTATATATCTTCTGGCCAGGACCAATTTTCTCGCCCCACGGACTGGATTGTTTAACCTCAGAATCTAAAACTCGACAGGCCGTATATATATGCGACATCCATCCAGTACCAATTTTCTCACCCCACGGACTGGATTTTTTAACCTCAGAGTCAAAAACTCGACAGGCCGGGTATGCAACATCCTCCCAGCTAAAATATTTATACCCTATGGACTGGATTATTTAGCTTCAGCATCTCAAACACTAAAGGTTGGATGTATGTCTTCCGCCTAGGACCAATTTTCTCACCCAGCGGACTGGGTCATTTAATGTCTGCATTTTAAACTCTAATGGGTACATGGATGTCTTACGGCCAGGACCAATTCTGTCACCCTGCGGACGGGACTGTTTAATATCAGAGTCTAAAACTCGACAAGCCGTATATTTGCGACATCTACCCACGACTAATTTTCTCAACCCACGGACTGGAATGTTTAACCTCAGAGTCAAAAACTCAACAGGCCGGGTATGCAACATCCTCCCAGCTAAAATATTCTTACCCTACAGACTGGATTTTTTAACTTCGGCATCTCAAACTCTAAAGGATGGTTGTATGATTTACAGCCAGGACCAATTTTCTCACTCCGTGGATGCGACTATTTTACCTCAGATTCTGAATCTCAACAGGCCGTATATATGCGATATCCACCCAGGACCAATTTTCTCACCCCGCGGACTGGATTTTTTAACCTCAGAGTCTAAAACTGGACAGGACGGATATGTGACATCCGCCGAGGACTAATTTTCTCACCCCACAGACTAGATTATTTAACATCAGCATCTTAAACTCTAAAGGTTGGATGTATGTCTTCCGGCCAGGACCAATTTTCTCACCCCGCGGACTGGACTGATTAACCTCAGAGTCTAAAACTCGACAGGAGGATATGTGACATCCACCCAGGACTAATTTTCTCACCCCGCGTACTGGATTATTTAATGTCTGCATCTTAAACTCTAAAGGATGGATGTATGTCTTCTGGCCAGGACCAATTTTCTCATCCCACAGACTGTATTGATTACCCTTAGAGTCTAAAACTCGACAGGACGGATATGTGACATCCGCATAGGACTATTTATCTCACCAAACACACTGGATTATTGAATCGTCTGTATTTTAAACTGTAAAGGTTGGACGAATGTCTTCCGGACAGGACCAATTTTCTCACCCTACGGACTGGATTATTTAACACCTGCATCTTAAACCCTGAAGGTTGGATGCATGGCTTCCAACTAGGAAGAATTTTCTTATCCTGCGGATGGGACTGTTTAACATCGGAGTCTAAAACTCGACAAGCCGTATATATGCGACATCCACCCAGGACCAATTTTCTCACCCCACGGACTGGATTGTTTAACCTCAGAGTCTAAAACTCAACAGGCCAGGTATGCAACATATTCCCAGTACCAATTTTCTTATCCTACAGACTAGATTATTTAACGTCTGCATCTTAAAGTCTAATGGTTGGATGTATGTCTTCCAGCCAGGACCAATTCTCTCACCCCGCGGACAGGACTGTTTAACCTCAAAGTCTAAAACTGAACAGGCCGTATATAAGCAACATCCACCCTGGACCAATTTTCTCAGCCCGCGGACTGGATTGTTTAACCTAAGAATCTAAATCTCGACAGGCCGTATATATGCTACATCCACCCAGGACCAATTTTCTTACCCCACGGATTGTATTATTTAACCTGAGAGTCTAAAAGTCAACAGGCTGGATATGTGACATCCACCCATTACCAATTTTCTCACCACGTGTACTGGATTATATAACATATGCATTTTAAGGTCTATAGGTTGGTTATATATCTTCTGGCCAGGACCAATTTTCTCGCCCCGCGGACTGGATTGTTTAACCTCAGAATCTAAAACTCGACAAGCCGTATATATATATATGCGACATCCATCCAGTACCAATTTTCTCACCCCACGGACTGGATTTTTTAACCTCAGAGTCAAAAACTCGACAGGCCGGGTATGCAACATCCTCCCAGCTAAAATATTCTTACCATATGGACTGGATTATTTAGCTTAAGCATCTCAAACACTAAAGGTTGGATGTATGTCTTCCGCCTAGGACCAATTTTCTCACCCAGCGGACTGGGTCATTTAATGTCTGCATTTTAAACTCTAATGGGTACATAGATGTCTTATGGCCAGGACCAATTCTGTCACCCTGCGGACGGGACTGTTTAATATCAGAGTCTAAAACTCGACAAGCCGTATATTTGCGACATCTACCCACGACTAATTTTCTCAACCCACGGACTGGAATGTTTAACCTCAAAGTCAAAAACTCGACAGGCCGGGTATGCAACATCCTCCCAGCTAAAATATTCTTACCCTACAGACTGGATTTTTTAACTTCGGCATCTCAAACTCTAAAGGATGGTTGTATGATTTACAGCCAGGACCAATTTTCTCACTCCGTGGATGCGACTGTTTAACCTCAGATTCTGAATCTCAACAGGCCGTATATATGCGATATCCACCCAGGACCAATTTTCTCACCCCGCGGACTGGATTTTTTAACCTCAGAGTCTAAAACTCGACAGGACGGATATGTGACATCCGCCGAGGACTAATTTTCTCACCCCACAGACTAGATCATTTAACATCAGCATCTTAAACTCTAAAGGTTGGATGTATGTCTTCCGGCCAGGACCAATTTTCTCACCCCGCGGACTGGACTGATTAACCTCAGAGTCTAAAACTCGACAGGAGGATATGTGACATCCACCCAGGACTAATTTTCTCACCCCGCGTACTGGATTATTTAATGTCTGCATCTTAAACTCTAAAGGATGGATGTATGTCTTCTGGCCAGGACCAATTTTCTCACCCCACAGACTGTATTGATTACCCTTAGAGTCTAAAACTCGACAGGACGGATATGTGACATCCGCATAGGACTATTTATCTCACCAAACACACTGGATTATTGAATTGTCTGTATTTTAAACTGTAAAGGTTGGACGAATGTCTTCCGGCCAGGACCAATTTTCTCACCCTACGGACTGGATTATTTAACACCGGCATCTTAAACTCTGAAGGTTGGATGCATGGCTTCCAACTAGGAAGAATTTTCTTATCCTGCGGATGGGACTGTTTAACATCGGAGTCTAAAACTCGACAAGCCGTATATATGCGACATCCACCCAGGACCAATTTTCTCACCCCACGGACTGGATTGTTTAACCTCAGAGTCTAAAACTCAACAGGCCAGGTATGCAACATATTCCCAGTACCAATTTTCTTATCCTACAGACTAGATTATTTAACGTCTGCATCTTAAAGTCTAATGGTTGGATGTATGTCTTCCAGCCAGGACCAATTCTCTCACCCCGCGGACAGGACTGTTTAACCTCAAAGTCTAAAACTGAACAGGCCGTATATAAGCAACATCCACCCTGGACCAATTTTCTCAGCCCGCGGACTGGATTGTTTAACCTACGAATCTAAAACTCGACAGGCCGTATATATGCTACATCCACCCAGGACCAATTTTCTTACCCCACGGATTGTATTATTTAACCTGAGAGTCTAAAAGTCAACAGGCTGGATATGTGACATCCACCCATTACCAATTTTCTCACCACGTGTACTGGATTATATAACATATGCATTTTAAGGTCTATAGGTTGGTTATATATCTTCTGGCCAGGACCAATTTTCTCGCCCCACGGACTGGATTGTTTAAACTCAGAATCTAAAACTCGACAGGCCGTATATATATGCGACATCCATCCAGTACCAATTTTCTCACCCCACGGACTGGATTTTTTTAACCTAAGAGTCAAAAACTCGACAGGCCGGGTATGCAACATCCTCCCAGCTAAAATATTCTTACCCTATGGACTGGATTATTTAGCTTCAGCATCTCAAACACTAAAGGTTGGATGTATGTCTTCCGCCTAGGACCAATTTTCTCACCCAGCGGACTGGGTCATTTAATGTCTGCATTTTAAACTCTAATAGGTACATGGATGTCTTACGGCCAGGACCAATTCTGTCACCCTGCGGACGGGACTGTTTAATATCAGAGTCTAAAACTCGACAAGCCGTATATTTGCGACATCTACCCACGACTAATTTTCTCAACCCACAGACTGGAATGTTTAACCTCAGAGTCAAAAACTCAACAGGCCGGGTATGCAACACCCTCCCAGCTAAAATATTCTTACCCTACAGACTGGATTTTTTAACGTCGGCATCTCAAACTCTAAAGGATGGTTGTATGATTTACAGCCAGGACCAATTTTCTCACTCCGTGGATGCGACTATTTAACCTCAGATTCTGAATCTCAACAGGCCGTATATATGCGATATCCACCCAGGACCAATTTTCTCACCCCGCGGACTGGATTTTTTAACCTCAGAGTCTAAAACTCAACAGGACGGATATGTGACATCCGCCGAGGACTAATTTTCTCACCCCACAGACTAGATTATTTAACATCAGCATCTTAAACTCTAAAGGTTGGATGTATGTCTTCTGGCCAGGACCAATTTTCTCACCCCTTAGACTGGATTGATTAACCTTAGAGTCTAAAACTCGACAGGACGGATATGTGACATCCGCATAGGACTATTTATTTTACCAAACACACTGGATTATTGAATCGTCTGTATTTTAAACTGTAAAGGTTGGACGAATGTCTTCCGGCCAGGACCAATTTTCTCACCCTACGGACTGGATTATTTAACACCTGCATCTTAAACTCTGAAGGTTGGATGCATGGCTTCCAACTAGGAAGAATTTTCTTAACCTGCGGATGGGACTGTTTAACATCGGAGTCTAAAACTCGACAAGCCGTATATATGCGACATCCACCCAGGACCAATTTTCTCACCCCACGAACTGGATTGTTTAACCTCAGAGTCTAATACTCGCAGTACCAATTTTCTTACCCTACAGACTAGATTATTTAACGTCTGCATCTTAAAGTCTAATGGTTGGATGTATGTCTTCCAGCCAGGACCAATTCTCTCACCCCGCGGACAGGACTGTTTAACCTCAAAGTCTAAAACTGAACAGGCCGTATATAAGCAACATTCACCCTGGACCAATTTTCTCAGCCCGCGGACTGGATTGTTTAACCTAAGAATCTAAAACTCGACAGGCCGTATATATGCTACATCCACCCAGGACCAATTTTCTTACCCCACGGATTGTATTATTTAACCTGAGAGTCTAAAAGTCAACAGGCTGGATATGTGACATCCACCCATTACCAATTTTCTCACCACGTGTACTGGATTATATAACATATGCATTTTAAGGTCTATAGGTTTGTTATATATCTTCTGGCCAGGACCAATTTTCTCGCCCCACGGACTGGATTGTTTAACCTCAGAATCTAAAACTCGACAGGCCGTATATATATGCGACATCCATCCAGTACCAATTTTCTCACCCCACGGACTGGATTTTTTAACCTCAGAGTCAAAAACTCGACAGGCCGGGTATGCAACATCCTCCCAGCTAAAATATTCTTACCATATGGACTGGATTATTTAGCTTAAGCATCTCAAACACTAAAGGTTGGATGTATGTCTTCCGCCTAGGACCAATTTTCTCACCCAGCGGACTGGGTCATTTAATGTCTGCATTTTAAACTCTAATGGGTACATAGATGTCTTATGGCCAGGACCAATTCTGTCACCCTGCGGACGGGACTGTTTAATATCAGAGTCTAAAACTCGACAAGCCGTATATTTGCGACATCTACCCACGACTAATTTTCTCAACCCACGGACTGGAATGTTTAACCTCAAAGTCAAAAACTCAACAGGCCGGGTATGCAACATCCTCCCAGCTAAAATATTCTTACCCTACAGACTGGATTTTTTAACTTCGGCATCTCAAACTCTAAAGGATGGTTGTATGATTTACAGCCAGGACCAATTTTCTCACTCCGTGGATGCGACTGTTTAACCTCAGATTCTGAATCTCAACAGGCCGTATATATGCGATATCCACCCAGGACCAATTTTCTCACCCCGCGGACTGGATTTTTTAACCTCAGAGTCTAAAACTCGACAGGACGGATATGTGACATCCGCCGAGGACTAATTTTCTCACCCCACAGACTAGATCATTTAACATCAGCATCTTAAACTCTAAAGGTTGGATGTATGTCTTCCGGCCAGGACCAATTTTCTCACCCCGCGGACTGGACTGATTAACCTCAGAGTCTAAAACTCAACAGGAGGATATGTGACATCCACCGAGGACTAATTTTCTCACCCCGCGTACTGGATTATTTAATGTCTGCATCTTAAACTCTAAAGGATGGATGTATGTCTTCTGGCCAGGACCAATTTTCTCACCCCACAGACTGTATTGATTACCCTTAGAGTCTAAAACTCGACAGGACGGATATGTGACATCCGCATAGGACAATTTATCTCACCAAACACACTGGATTATTGAATCGTCTGTATTTTAAACTGTAAAGGTTGGACGAATGTCTTCCGGCCAGGACCAATTTTCTCACCCTACGGACTGGATTATTTAACACCTGCATCTTAAACTCTGAAGGTTGGATGCATGGCTTCCAACTAGGAAGAATTTTCTTATCCTGCGGATGGGACTGTTTAACATCGGAGTCTAAAACTCCACAAGCCGTAAATATGCGACATCCACCCAGGACCAATTTTCTCACCCCACGGACTGGATTGTTTAACCTCAGAGTCTAAAACTCAACAGGCCAGGTATGCAACATATTACCAGTACCAATTTTCTTATCCTACAGACTAGATTATTTAACGTCTGCATCTTAAAGTCTAATGGTTGGATGTATGTCTTCCAGCCAGGACCAATTCTCTCACCCCGCGGACAGGACTGTTTAACCTCAAAGTCTAAAACTGAACAGGCCGTATATAAGCAACATCCACCCTGGACCAATTTTCTCAGCCCGCGGACTGGATTGTTTAACCTAAGAATCTAAAACTCGACAGGCCGTATATATGCTACATCCACCCAGGACCAATTTCCTTACCCCACGGATTGTATTATTTAACCTGAGAGTCTAAAAGTCAACAGGCTGGATATGTGACATCCACCCATTACCAATTTTCTCACCACGTGTACTGGATTATATAACATATGCATTTTAAGGTCTATAGGTTGGTTATATATCTTCTGGCCAGGACCAATTTTCTCGCCCCACGGACTGGATTGTTTAACCTCAGAATCTAAAACTCGACAGGCCGTATATATATGCGACATCCATCCAGTACCAATTTTCTCACCCCACGGACTGGATTTTTTAACCTCAGAGTCAAAAACTCGACAGGCCGGGTATGCAACATCCTCCCAGCTAAAATATTTATACCCTATGGACTGGATTATTTAGCTTCAGCATCTCAAACACTAAAGGTTGGATGTATGTCTTCCGCCTAGGACCAATTTTCTCACCCAGCGGACTGGGTCATTTAATGTCTGCATTTTAAACTCTAATGGGTACATGGATGTCTTACGGCCAGGACCAATTCTGTCACCCTGCGGACGGGACTGTTTAATATCAGAGTCTAAAACTCGACAAGCCGTATATTTGCGACATCTACCCACGACTAATTTTCTCAACCCACGGACTGGAATGTTTAACCTCAGAGTCAAAAACTCAACAGGCCGGGTATGCAACATCCTCCCAGCTAAAATATTCTTACCCTACAGACTGGATTTTTTAACTTCGGCATCTCAAACTCTAAAGGATGGTTGTATGATTTACAGCCAGGACCAATTTTCTCACTCCGTGGATGCGACTATTTTACCTCAGATTCTGAATCTCAACAGGCCGTATATATGCGATATCCACCCAGGACCAATTTTCTCACCCCGCGGACTGGATTTTTTAACCTCAGAGTCTAAAACTGGACAGGACGGATATGTGACATCCGCCGAGGACTAATTTTCTCACCCCACAGACTAGATTATTTAACATCAGCATCTTAAACTCTAAAGGTTGGATGTATGTCTTCCGGCCAGGACCAATTTTCTCACCCCGCGGACTGGACTGATTAACCTCAGAGTCTAAAACTCGACAGGAGGATATGTGACATCCACCCAGGACTAATTTTCTCACCCCGCGTACTGGATTATTTAATGTCTGCATCTTAAACTCTAAAGGATGGATGTATGTCTTCTGGCCAGGACCAATTTTCTCATCCCACAGACTGTATTGATTACCCTTAGAGTCTAAAACTCGACAGGACGGATATGTGACATCCGCATAGGACTATTTATCTCACCAAACACACTGGATTATTGAATCGTCTGTATTTTAAACTGTAAAGGTTGGACGAATGTCTTCCGGCCAGGACCAATTTTCTCACCCTACGGACTGGATTATTTAACACCTGCATCTTAAACCCTGAAGGTTGGATGCATGGCTTCCAACTAGGAAGAATTTTCTTATCCTGCGGATGGGACTGTTTAACATCGGAGTCTAAAACTCGACAAGCCGTATATATGCGACATCCACCCAGGACCAATTTTCTCACCCCACGGACTGGATTGTTTAACCTCAGAGTCTAAAACTCAACAGGCCAGGTATGCAACATATTCCCAGTACCAATTTTCTTATCCTACAGACTAGATTATTTAACGTCTGCATCTTAAAGTCTAATGGTTGGATGTATGTCTTCCAGCCAGGACCAATTCTCTCACCCCGCGGACAGGACTGTTTAACCTCAAAGTCTAAAACTGAACAGGCCGTATATAAGCAACATCCACCCTGGACCAATTTTCTCAGCCCGCGGACTGGATTGTTTAACCTAAGAATCTAAATCTCGACAGGCCGTATATATGCTACATCCACCCAGGACCAATTTTCTTACCCCACGGATTGTATTATTTAACCTGAGAGTCTAAAAGTCAACAGGCTGGATATGTGACATCCACCCATTACCAATTTTCTCACCACGTGTACTGGATTATATAACATATGCATTTTAAGGTCTATAGGTTGGTTATATATCTTCTGGCCAGGACCAATTTTCTCGCCCCACGGACTGGATTGTTTAACCTCAGAATCTAAAACTCGACAGGCCGTATATATATGCGACATCCATCCAGTACCAATTTTCTCACCCCACGGACTGGATTTTTTAACCTCAGAGTCAAAAACTCGACAGGCCGGGTATGCAACATCCTCCCAGCTAAAATATTCTTACCATATGGACTGGATTATTTAGCTTAAGCATCTCAAACACTAAAGGTTGGATGTATGTCTTCCGCCTAGGACCAATTTTCTCACCCAGCGGACTGGGTCATTTAATGTCTGCATTTTAAACTCTAATGGGTACATAGATGTCTTATGGCCAGGACCAATTCTGTCACCCTGCGGACGGGACTGTTTAATATCAGAGTCTAAAACTCGACAAGCCGTATATTTGCGACATCTACCCACGACTAATTTTCTCAACCCACGGACTGGAATGTTTAACCTCAAAGTCAAAAACTCAACAGGCCGGGTATGCAACATCCTCCCAGCTAAAATATTCTTACCCTACAGACTGGATTTTTTAACTTCGGCATCTCAAACTCTAAAGGATGGTTGTATGATTTACAGCCAGGACCAATTTTCTCACTCCGTGGATGCGACTGTTTAACCTCAGATTCTGAATCTCAACAGGCCGTATATATGCGATATCCACCCAGGACCAATTTTCTCACCCCGCGGACTGGATTTTTTAACCTCAGAGTCTAAAACTCGACAGGACGGATATGTGACATCCGCCGAGGACTAATTTTCTCACCCCACAGACTAGATCATTTAACATCAGCATCTTAAACTCTAAAGGTTGGATGTATGTCTTCCGGCCAGGACCAATTTTCTCACCCCGCGGACTGGACTGATTAACCTCAGAGTCTAAAACTCAACAGGAGGATATGTGACATCCACCCAGGACTAATTTTCTCACCCCGCGTACTGGATTATTTAATGTCTGCATCTTAAACTCTAAAGGATGGATGTATGTCTTCTGGCCAGGACCAATTTTCTCACCCCACAGACTGTATTGATTACCCTTAGAGTCTAAAACTCGACAGGACGGATATGTGACATCCGCATAGGACAATTTATCTCACCAAACACACTGGATTATTGAATCGTCTGTATTTTAAACTGTAAAGGTTGGACGAATGTCTTCCGGCCAGGACCAATTTTCTCACCCTACGGACTGGATTATTTAACACCTGCATCTTAAACTCTGAAGGTTGGATGCATGGCTTCCAACTAGGAAGAATTTTCTTATCCTGCGGATGGGACTGTTTAACATCGGAGTCTAAAACTCCACAAGCCGTAAATATGCGACATCCACCCAGGACCAATTTTCTCACCCCACGGACTGGATTGTTTAACCTCAGAGTCTAAAACTCAACAGGCCAGGTATGCAACATATTACCAGTACCAATTTTCTTATCCTACAGACTAGATTATTTAACGTCTGCATCTTAAAGTCTAATGGTTGGATGTATGTCTTCCAGCCAGGACCAATTCTCTCACCCCGCGGACAGGACTGTTTAACCTCAAAGTCTAAAACTGAACAGGCCGTATATAAGCAACATCCACCCTGGACCAATTTTCTCAGCCCGCGGACTGGATTGTTTAACCTAAGAATCTAAAACTCGACAGGCCGTATATATGCTACATCCACCCAGGACCAATTTCCTTACCCCACGGATTGTATTATTTAACCTGAGAGTCTAAAAGTCAACAGGCTGGATATGTGACATCCACCCATTACCAATTTTCTCACCACGTGTACTGGATTATATAACATATGCATTTTAAGGTCTATAGGTTGGTTATATATCTTCTGGCCAGGACCAATTTTCTCGCCCCACGGACTGGATTTTTTAACCTCAGAATCTAAAACTCGACAGGCCGTATATATATGCGACATCCATCCAGTACCAATTTTCTCACCCCACGGACTGGATTTTTTAACCTCAGAGTCAAAAACTCGACAGGCCGGGTATGCAACATCCTCCCAGCTAAAATATTTATACCCTATGGACTGGATTATTTAGCTTCAGCATCTCAAACACTAAAGGTTGGATGTATGTCTTCCGCCTAGGACCAATTTTCTCACCCAGCGGACTGGGTCATTTAATGTCTGCATTTTAAACTCTAATGGGTACATGGATGTCTTACGGCCAGGACCAATTCTGTCACCCTGCGGACGGGACTGTTTAATATCAGAGTCTAAAACTCGACAAGCCGTATATTTGCGACATCTACCCACGACTAATTTTCTCAACCCACGGACTGGAATGTTTAACCTCAGAGTCAAAAACTCAACAGGCCGGGTATGCAACATCCTCCCAGCTAAAATATTCTTACCCTACAGACTGGATTTTTTAACTTCGGCATCTCAAACTCTAAAGGATGGTTGTATGATTTACGGCCAGGACCAATTTTCTCACTCCGTGGATGCGACTATTTAACCTCAGATTCTGAATCTCAACAGGCCGTATATATGCGATATCCACCCAGGACCAATTTTCTCACCCCGCGGACTGGATTTTTTAACCTCAGAGTCTAAAACTGGACAGGACGGATATGTGACATCCGCCGAGGACTAATTTTCTCACCCCACAGACTAGATTATTTAACATCAGCATCTTAAACTCTAAAGGTTGGATGTATGTCTTCCGGCCAGGACCAATTTTCTCACCCCGCGGACTGGACTGATTAACCTCAGAGTCTAAAACTCGACAGGAGGATATGTGACATCCACCCAGGACTAATTTTCTCACCCCGCGTACTGGATTATTTAATGTCTGCATCTTAAACTCTAAAGGATGGATGTATGTCTTCTGGCCAGGACCAATTTTCTCATCCCACAGACTGTATTGATTACCCTTAGAGTCTAAAACTCGACAGGACGGATATGTGACATCCGCATAGGACTATTTATCTCACCAAACACACTGGATTATTGAATCGTCTGTATTTTAAACTGTAAAGGTTGGACGAATGTCTTCCGGCCAGGACCAATTTTCTCACCCTACGGACTGGATTATTTAACACCTGCATCTTAAACCCTGAAGGTTGGATGCATGGCTTCCAACTAGGAAGAATTTTCTTATCCTGCGGATGGGACTGTTTAACATCGGAGTCTAAAACTCGACAAGCCGTATATATGCGACATCCACCCAGGACCAATTTTCTCACCCCACGGACTGGATTGTTTAACCTCAGAGTCTAAAACTCAACAGGCCAGGTATGCAACATATTCCCAGTACCAATTTTCTTATCCTACAGACTAGATTATTTAACGTCTGCATCTTAAAGTCTAATGGTTGGATGTATGTCTTCCAGCCAGGACCAATTCTCTCACCCCGCGGACAGGACTGTTTAACCTCAAAGTCTAAAACTGAACAGGCCGTATATAAGCAACATCCACCCTGGACCAATTTTCTCAGCCCGCGGACTGGATTGTTTAACCTAAGAATCTAAATCTCGACAGGCCGTATATATGCTACATCCACCCAGGACCAATTTTCTTACCCCACGGATTGTATTATTTAACCTGAGAGTCTAAAAGTCAACAGGCTGGATATGTGACATCCACCCATTACCAATTTTCTCACCACGTGTACTGGATTATATAACATATGCATTTTAAGGTCTATAGGTTGGTTATATATCTTCTGGCCAGGACCAATTTTCTCGCCCCGCGGACTGGATTGTTTAACCTCAGAATCTAAAACTCGACAAGCCGTATATATATATATGCGACATCCATCCAGTACCAATTTTCTCACCCCACGGACTGGATTTTTTAACCTCAGAGTCAAAAACTCGACAGGCCGGGTATGCAACATCCTCCCAGCTAAAATATTCTTACCCTCTGGACTGGATTATTTAGCTTCAGCATCTCAAACACTAAAGGTTGGATGTATGTCTTCCGCCTAGGACCAATTTTCTCACCCAGCGGACTGGGTCATTTAATGTCTGCATTTTAAACTCTAATGGGTACATGGATGTCTTACGGCCAGGACCAATTCTGTCACCCTGCGAACGGGACTGTTTAATATCAGAGTCTAAAACTCGACAAGCCGTATATTTGCGACATCTACCCACGACTAATTTTCTCAACCCACGGACTGGAATGTTTAACCTCAAAGTCAAAAACTCAACAGGCCGGGTATGCAACATCCTCCCAGCTAAAATATTCTTACCCTACAGACTGGATTTTTTAACTTCGGCATCTCAAACTCTAAAGGATGGTTGTATGATTTACAGCCAGGACCAATTTTCTCACTCCGTGGATGCGACTGTTTAACCTCAGATTCTGAATCTCAACAGGCCGTATATATGCGATATTCACCCAGGACCAATTTTCTCACCCCGCGGACTGGATTTTTCAACCTCAGAGTCTAAAACTCGACAGGACGGATATGTGACATCCGCCGAGGACTAATTTTCTCACCCCACAGACTAGATCATTTAACATCAGCATCCTAAACTCTAAAGGTTGGATGTATGTCTTCCGGCCAGGACCAATTTTCTCACCCCGCGGA
This sequence comes from Pseudophryne corroboree, assembly GCF_028390025.1. Classification (NCBI taxonomy): domain Eukaryota; kingdom Metazoa; phylum Chordata; class Amphibia; order Anura; family Myobatrachidae; genus Pseudophryne; species Pseudophryne corroboree. The sequence continues at coordinate 40,796 of NW_026969067.1, forward strand.
CTGGACTGATTAACCTCAGAGTCTAAAACTCGACAGGAGGATATGTGACATCCACCCAGGACTAATTTTCTCACCCCGCGTACTGGATTATTTAATGTCTGCATCTTAAACTCTAAAGGATGGATGTATGTCTTCTGGCCAGGACCAATTTTTTCACCCCACAGACTGTATTGATTACCCTTAGAGTCTAAAACTCGACAGGACGGATATGTGACATCCGCATAGGACTATTTATCTCACCAAACACACTGGATTATTGAATTGTCTGTATTTTAAACTGTAAAGGTTGGACGAATGTCTTCCGGCCAGGACCAATTTTCTCACCCTACGGACTGGATTATTTAACACCGGCATCTTAAACTCTGAAGGTTGGATGCATGGCTTCCAACTAGGAAGAATTTTCTTATCCTGCGGATGGGACTGTTTAACATCGGAGTCTAAAACTCGACAAGCCGTATATATGCGACATCCACCCAGGACCAATTTTATCACCCCACGGACTGGATTGTTTAACCTCAGAGTCTAAATCTCAACAGGCCAGGTATGCAACATATTCCCAGTACCAATTTTCTTATCCTACAGACTAGATTATTTAACGTCTGCATCTTAAAGTCTAATGGTTGGATGTATGTCTTCCAGCCAGGACCAATTCTCTCACCCCGCGGACAGGACTGTTTAACCTCAAAGTCTAAAACTGAACAGGCCGTATATAAGCAACATCCACCCTGGACCAATTTTCTCAGCCCGCGGACTGGATTGTTTAACCTACGAATCTAAAACTCGACAGGCCGTATATATGCTACATCCACCCAGGACCAATTTTCTTACCCCACGGATTGTATTATTTAACCTGAGAGTCTAAAAGTCAACAGGCTGGATATGTGACATCCACCCATTACCAATTTTCTCACCACGTGTACTGGATTATATAACATATGCATTTTAAGGTCTATAGGTTGGTTATATATCTTCTGGCCAGGACCAATTTTCTCGCCCCACGGACTGGATTGTTTAAACTCAGAATCTAAAACTCGACAGGCCGTATATATATGCGACATCCATCCAGTACCAATTTTCTCACCCCACGGACTGGATTTTTTTAACCTAAGAGTCAAAAACTCGACAGGCCGGGTATGCAACATCCTCCCAGCTAAAATATTCTTACCCTATGGACTGGATTATTTAGCTTCAGCATCTCAAACACTAAAGGTTGGATGTATGTCTTCCGCCTAGGACCAATTTTCTCACCCAGCGGACTGGGTCATTTAATGTCTGCATTTTAAACTCTAATAGGTACATGGATGTCTTACGGCCAGGACCAATTCTGTCACCCTGCGGACGGGACTGTTTAATATCAGAGTCTAAAACTCGACAAGCCGTATATTTGCGACATCTACCCACGACTAATTTTCTCAACCCACAGACTGGAATGTTTAACCTCAGAGTCAAAAACTCAACAGGCCGGGTATGCAACACCCTCCCAGCTAAAATATTCTTACCCTACAGACTGGATTTTTTAACGTCGGCATCTCAAACTCTAAAGGATGGTTGTATGATTTACAGCCAGGACCAATTTTCTCACTCCGTGGATGCGACTATTTAACCTCAGATTCTGAATCTCAACAGGCCGTATATATGCGATATCCACCCAGGACCAATTTTCTCACCCCGCGGACTGGATTTTTTAACCTCAGAGTCTAAAACTCAACAGGACGGATATGTGACATCCGCCGAGGACTAATTTTCTCACCCCACAGACTAGATTATTTAACATCAGCATCTTAAACTCTAAAGGTTGGATGTATGTCTTCTGGCCAGGACCAATTTTCTCACCCCTTAGACTGGATTGATTAACCTTAGAGTCTAAAACTCGACAGGACGGATATGTGACATCCGCATAGGACTATTTATTTTACCAAACACACTGGATTATTGAATCGTCTGTATTTTAAACTGTAAAGGTTGGACGAATGTCTTCCGGCCAGGACCAATTTTCTCACCCTACGGACTGGATTATTTAACACCTGCATCTTAAACTCTGAAGGTTGGATGCATGGCTTCCAACTAGGAAGAATTTTCTTAACCTGCGGATGGGACTGTTTAACATCGGAGTCTAAAACTCGACAAGCCGTATATATGCGACATCCACCCAGGACCAATTTTCTCACCCCACGAACTGGATTGTTTAACCTCAGAGTCTAATACTCGCAGTACCAATTTTCTTACCCTACAGACTAGATTATTTAACGTCTGCATCTTAAAGTCTAATGGTTGGATGTATGTCTTCCAGCCAGGACCAATTCTCTCACCCCGCGGACAGGACTGTTTAACCTCAAAGTCTAAAACTGAACAGGCCGTATATAAGCAACATTCACCCTGGACCAATTTTCTCAGCCCGCGGACTGGATTGTTTAACCTAAGAATCTAAAACTCGACAGGCCGTATATATGCTACATCCACCCAGGACCAATTTTCTTACCCCACGGATTGTATTATTTAACCTGAGAGTCTAAAAGTCAACAGGCTGGATATGTGACATCCACCCATTACCAATTTTCTCACCACGTGTACTGCATTATATAACATATGCATTTTAAGGTCTATAGGTTTGTTATATATCTTCTGGCCAGGACCAATTTTCTCGCCCCACGGACTGGATTGTTTAACCTCAGAATCTAAAACTCGACAGGCCGTATATATATGCGACATCCATCCAGTACCAATTTTCTCACCCCACGGACTGGATTTTTTAACCTCAGAGTCAAAAACTCGACAGGCCGGGTATGCAACATCCTCCCAGCTAAAATATTCTTACCATATGGACTGGATTATTTAGCTTAAGCATCTCAAACACTAAAGGTTGGATGTATGTCTTCCGCCTAGGACCAATTTTCTCACCCAGCGGACTGGGTCATTTAATGTCTGCATTTTAAACTCTAATGGGTACATAGATGTCTTATGGCCAGGACCAATTCTGTCACCCTGCGGACGGGACTGTTTAATATCAGAGTCTAAAACTCGACAAGCCGTATATTTGCGACATCTACCCACGACTAATTTTCTCAACCCACGGACTGGAATGTTTAACCTCAAAGTCAAAAACTCAACAGGCCGGGTATGCAACATCCTCCCAGCTAAAATATTCTTACCCTACAGACTGGATTTTTTAACTTCGGCATCTCAAACTCTAAAGGATGGTTGTATGATTTACAGCCAGGACCAATTTTCTCACTCCGTGGATGCGACTGTTTAACCTCAGATTCTGAATCTCAACAGGCCGTATATATGCGATATCCACCCAGGACCAATTTTCTCACCCCGCGGACTGGATTTTTTAACCTCAGAGTCTAAAACTCGACAGGACGGATATGTGACATCCGCCGAGGACTAATTTTCTCACCCCACAGACTAGATCATTTAACATCAGCATCTTAAACTCTAAAGGTTGGATGTATGTCTTCCGGCCAGGACCAATTTTCTCACCCCGCGGACTGGACTGATTAACCTCAGAGTCTAAAACTCAACAGGAGGATATGTGACATCCACCGAGGACTAATTTTCTCACCCCGCGTACTGGATTATTTAATGTCTGCATCTTAAACTCTAAAGGATGGATGTATGTCTTCTGGCCAGGACCAATTTTCTCACCCCACAGACTGTATTGATTACCCTTAGAGTCTAAAACTCGACAGGACGGATATGTGACATCCGCATAGGACAATTTATCTCACCAAACACACTGGATTATTGAATCGTCTGTATTTTAAACTGTAAAGGTTGGACGAATGTCTTCCGGCCAGGACCAATTTTCTCACCCTACGGACTGGATTATTTAACACCTGCATCTTAAACTCTGAAGGTTGGATGCATGGCTTCCAACTAGGAAGAATTTTCTTATCCTGCGGATGGGACTGTTTAACATCGGAGTCTAAAACTCCACAAGCCGTAAATATGCGACATCCACCCAGGACCAATTTTCTCACCCCACGGACTGGATTGTTTAACCTCAGAGTCTAAAACTCAACAGGCCAGGTATGCAACATATTACCAGTACCAATTTTCTTATCCTACAGACTAGATTATTTAACGTCTGCATCTTAAAGTCTAATGGTTGGATGTATGTCTTCCAGCCAGGACCAATTCTCTCACCCCGCGGACAGGACTGTTTAACCTCAAAGTCTAAAACTGAACAGGCCGTATATAAGCAACATCCACCCTGGACCAATTTTCTCAGCCCGCGGACTGGATTGTTTAACCTAAGAATCTAAAACTCGACAGGCCGTATATATGCTACATCCACCCAGGACCAATTTCCTTACCCCACGGATTGTATTATTTAACCTGAGAGTCTAAAAGTCAACAGGCTGGATATGTGACATCCACCCATTACCAATTTTCTCACCACGTGTACTGGATTATATAACATATGCATTTTAAGGTCTATAGGTTGGTTATATATCTTCTGGCCAGGACCAATTTTCTCGCCCCACGGACTGGATTGTTTAACCTCAGAATCTAAAACTCGACAGGCCGTATATATATGCGACATCCATCCAGTACCAATTTTCTCACCCCACGGACTGGATTTTTTAACCTCAGAGTCAAAAACTCGACAGGCCGGGTATGCAACATCCTCCCAGCTAAAATATTTATACCCTATGGACTGGATTATTTAGCTTCAGCATCTCAAACACTAAAGGTTGGATGTATGTCTTCCGCCTAGGACCAATTTTCTCACCCAGCGGACTGGGTCATTTAATGTCTGCATTTTAAACTCTAATGGGTACATGGATGTCTTACGGCCAGGACCAATTCTGTCACCCTGCGGACGGGACTGTTTAATATCAGAGTCTAAAACTCGACAAGCCGTATATTTGCGACATCTACCCACGACTAATTTTCTCAACCCACGGACTGGAATGTTTAACCTCAGAGTCAAAAACTCAACAGGCCGGGTATGCAACATCCTCCCAGCTAAAATATTCTTACCCTACAGACTGGATTTTTTAACTTCGGCATCTCAAACTCTAAAGGATGGTTGTATGATTTACAGCCAGGACCAATTTTCTCACTCCGTGGATGCGACTATTTTACCTCAGATTCTGAATCTCAACAGGCCGTATATATGCGATATCCACCCAGGACCAATTTTCTCACCCCGCGGACTGGATTTTTTAACCTCAGAGTCTAAAACTGGACAGGACGGATATGTGACATCCGCCGAGGACTAATTTTCTCACCCCACAGACTAGATTATTTAACATCAGCATCTTAAACTCTAAAGGTTGGATGTATGTCTTCCGGCCAGGACCAATTTTCTCACCCCGCGGACTGGACTGATTAACCTCAGAGTCTAAAACTCGACAGGAGGATATGTGACATCCACCCAGGACTAATTTTCTCACCCCGCGTACTGGATTATTTAATGTCTGCATCTTAAACTCTAAAGGATGGATGTATGTCTTCTGGCCAGGACCAATTTTCTCATCCCACAGACTGTATTGATTACCCTTAGAGTCTAAAACTCGACAGGACGGATATGTGACATCCGCATAGGACTATTTATCTCACCAAACACACTGGATTATTGAATCGTCTGTATTTTAAACTGTAAAGGTTGGACGAATGTCTTCCGGCCAGGACCAATTTTCTCACCCTACGGACTGGATTATTTAACACCTGCATCTTAAACCCTGAAGGTTGGATGCATGGCTTCCAACTAGGAAGAATTTTCTTATCCTGCGGATGGGACTGTTTAACATCGGAGTCTAAAACTCGACAAGCCGTATATATGCGACATGCACCCAGGACCAATTTTCTCACCCCACGGACTGGATTGTTTAACCTCAGAGTCTAAAACTCAACAGGCCAGGTATGCAACATATTCCCAGTACCAATTTTCTTATCCTACAGACTAGATTATTTAACGTCTGCATCTTAAAGTCTAATGGTTGGATGTATGTCTTCCAGCCAGGACCAATTCTCTCACCCCGCGGACAGGACTGTTTAACCTCAAAGTCTAAAACTGAACAGGCCGTATATAAGCAACATCCACCCTGGACCAATTTTCTCAGCCCGCGGACTGGATTGTTTAACCTAAGAATCTAAATCTCGACAGGCCGTATATATGCTACATCCACCCAGGACCAATTTTCTTACCCCACGGATTGTATTATTTAACCTGAGAGTCTAAAAGTCAACAGGCTGGATATGTGACATCCACCCATTACCAATTTTCTCACCACGTGTACTGGATTATATAACATATGCATTTTAAGGTCTATAGGTTGGTTATATATCTTCTGGCCAGGACCAATTTTCTCGCCCCACGGACTGGATTGTTTAACCTCAGAATCTAAAACTCGACAGGCCGTATATATATGCGACATCCATCCAGTACCAATTTTCTCACCCCACGGACTGGATTTTTTAACCTCAGAGTCAAAAACTCGACAGGCCGGGTATGCAACATCCTCCCAGCTAAAATATTCTTACCATATGGACTGGATTATTTAGCTTAAGCATCTCAAACACTAAAGGTTGGATGTATGTCTTCCGCCTAGGACCAATTTTCTCACCCAGCGGACTGGGTCATTTAATGTCTGCATTTTAAACTCTAATGGGTACATAGATGTCTTATGGCCAGGACCAATTCTGTCACCCTGCGGACGGGACTGTTTAATATCAGAGTCTAAAACTCGACAAGCCGTATATTTGCGACATCTACCCACGACTAATTTTCTCAACCCACGGACTGGAATGTTTAACCTCAAAGTCAAAAACTCAACAGGCCGGGTATGCAACATCCTCCCAGCTAAAATATTCTTACCCTACAGACTGGATTTTTTAACTTCGGCATCTCAAACTCTAAAGGATGGTTGTATGATTTACAGCCAGGACCAATTTTCTCACTCCGTGGATGCGACTGTTTAACCTCAGATTCTGAATCTCAACAGGCCGTATATATGCGATATCCACCCAGGACCAATTTTCTCACCCCGCGGACTGGATTTTTTAACCTCAGAGTCTAAAACTCGACAGGACGGATATGTGACATCCGCCGAGGACTAATTTTCTCACCCCACAGACTAGATCATTTAACATCAGCATCTTAAACTCTAAAGGTTGGATGTATGTCTTCCGGCCAGGACCAATTTTCTCACCCCGCGGACTGGACTGATTAACCTCAGAGTCTAAAACTCAACAGGAGGATATGTGACATCCACCGAGGACTAATTTTCTCACCCCGCGTACTGGATTATTTAATGTCTGCATCTTAAACTCTAAAGGATGGATGTATGTCTTCTGGCCAGGACCAATTTTCTCACCCCACAGACTGTATTGATTACCCTTAGAGTCTAAAACTCGACAGGACGGATATGTGACATCCGCATAGGACAATTTATCTCACCAAACACACTGGATTATTGAATCGTCTGTATTTTAAACTGTAAAGGTTGGACGAATGTCTTCCGGCCAGGACCAATTTTCTCACCCTACGGACTGGATTATTTAACACCTGCATCTTAAACTCTGAAGGTTGGATGCATGGCTTCCAACTAGGAAGAATTTTCTTATCCTGCGGATGGGACTGTTTAACATCGGAGTCTAAAACTCCACAAGCCGTAAATATGCGACATCCACCCAGGACCAATTTTCTCACCCCACGGACTGGATTGTTTAACCTCAGAGTCTAAAACTCAACAGGCCAGGTATGCAACATATTACCAGTACCAATTTTCTTATCCTACAGACTAGATTATTTAACGTCTGCATCTTAAAGTCTAATGGTTGGATGTATGTCTTCCAGCCAGGACCAATTCTCTCACCCCGCGGACAGGACTGTTTAACCTCAAAGTCTAAAACTGAACAGGCCGTATATAAGCAACATCCACCCTGGACCAATTTTCTCAGCCCGCGGACTGGATTGTTTAACCTAAGAATCTAAAACTCGACAGGCCGTATATATGCTACATCCACCCAGGACCAATTTCCTTACCCCACGGATTGTATTATTTAACCTGAGAGTCTAAAAGTCAACAGGCTGGATATGTGACATCCACCCATTACCAATTTTCTCACCACGTGTACTGGATTATATAACATATGCATTTTAAGGTCTATAGGTTGGTTATATATCTTCTGGCCAGGACCAATTTTCTCGCCCCACGGACTGGATTGTTTAACCTCAGAATCTAAAACTCGACAGGCCGTATATATATGCGACATCCATCCAGTACCAATTTTCTCACCCCACGGACTGGATTTTTTAACCTCAGAGTCAAAAACTCGACAGGCCGGGTATGCAACATCCTCCCAGCTAAAATATTTATACCCTATGGACTGGATTATTTAGCTTCAGCATCTCAAACACTAAAGGTTGGATGTATGTCTTCCGCCTAGGACCAATTTTCTCACCCAGCGGACTGGGTCATTTAATGTCTGCATTTTAAACTCTAATGGGTACATGGATGTCTTACGGCCAGGACCAATTCTGTCACCCTGCGGACGGGACTGTTTAATATCAGAGTCTAAAACTCGACAAGCCGTATATTTGCGACATCTACCCACGACTAATTTTCTCAACCCACGGACTGGAATGTTTAACCTCAGAGTCAAAAACTCAACAGGCCGGGTATGCAACATCCTCCCAGCTAAAATATTCTTACCCTACAGACTGGATTTTTTAACTTCGGCATCTCAAACTCTAAAGGATGGTTGTATGATTTACAGCCAGGACCAATTTTCTCACTCCGTGGATGCGACTATTTTACCTCAGATTCTGAATCTCAACAGGCCGTATATATGCGATATCCACCCAGGACCAATTTTCTCACCCCGCGGACTGGATTTTTTAACCTCAGAGTCTAAAACTGGACAGGACGGATATGTGACATCCGCCGAGGACTAATTTTCTCACCCCACAGACTAGATTATTTAACATCAGCATCTTAAACTCTAAAGGTTGGATGTATGTCTTCCGGCCAGGACCAATTTTCTCACCCCGCGGACTGGACTGATTAACCTCAGAGTCTAAAACTCGACAGGAGGATATGTGACATCCACCCAGGACTAATTTTCTCACCCCGCGTACTGGATTATTTAATGTCTGCATCTTAAACTCTAAAGGATGGATGTATGTCTTCTGGCCAGGACCAATTTTCTCATCCCACAGACTGTATTGATTACCCTTAGAGTCTAAAACTCGACAGGACGGATATGTGACATCCGCATAGGACTATTTATCTCACCAAACACACTGGATTATTGAATCGTCTGTATTTTAAACTGTAAAGGTTGGACGAATGTCTTCCGGCCAGGACCAATTTTCTCACCCTACGGACTGGATTATTTAACACCTGCATCTTAAACCCTGAAGGTTGGATGCATGGCTTCCAACTAGGAAGAATTTTCTTATCCTGCGGATGGGACTGTTTAACATCGGAGTCTAAAACTCGACAAGCCGTATATATGCGACATGCACCCAGGACCAATTTTCTCACCCCACGGACTGGATTGTTTAACCTCAGAGTCTAAAACTCAACAGGCCAGGTATGCAACATATTCCCAGTACCAATTTTCTTATCCTACAGACTAGATTATTTAACGTCTGCATCTTAAAGTCTAATGGTTGGATGTATGTCTTCCAGCCAGGACCAATTCTCTCACCCCGCGGACAGGACTGTTTAACCTCAAAGTCTAAAACTGAACAGGCCGTATATAAGCAACATCCACCCTGGACCAATTTTCTCAGCCCGCGGACTGGATTGTTTAACCTAAGAATCTAAATCTCGACAGGCCGTATATATGCTACATCCACCCAGGACCAATTTTCTTACCCCACGGATTGTATTATTTAACCTGAGAGTCTAAAAGTCAACAGGCTGGATATGTGACATCCACCCATTACCAATTTTCTCACCACGTGTACTGGATTATATAACATATGCATTTTAAGGTCTATAGGTTGGTTATATATCTTCTGGCCAGGACCAATTTTCTCGCCCCACGGACTGGATTGTTTAACCTCAGAATCTAAAACTCGACAGGCCGTATATATATGCGACATCCATCCAGTACCAATTTTCTCACCCCACGGACTGGATTTTTTAACCTCAGAGTCAAAAACTCGACAGGCCGGGTATGCAACATCCTCCCAGCTAAAATATTCTTACCATATGGACTGGATTATTTAGCTTAAGCATCTCAAACACTAAAGGTTGGATGTATGTCTTCCGCCTAGGACCAATTTTCTCACCCAGCGGACTGGGTCATTTAATGTCTGCATTTTAAACTCTAATGGGTACATAGATGTCTTATGGCCAGGACCAATTCTGTCACCCTGCGGACGGGACTGTTTAATATCAGAGTCTAAAACTCGACAAGCCGTATATTTGCGACATCTACCCACGACTAATTTTCTCAACCCACGGACTGGAATGTTTAACCTCAAAGTCAAAAACTCAACAGGCCGGGTATGCAACATCCTCCCAGCTAAAATATTCTTACCCTACAGACTGGATTTTTTAACTTCGGCATCTCAAACTCTAAAGGATGGTTGTATGATTTACAGCCAGGACCAATTTTCTCACTCCGTGGATGCGACTGTTTAACCTCAGATTCTGAATCTCAACAGGCCGTATATATGCGATATCCACCCAGGACCAATTTTCTCACCCCGCGGACTGGATTTTTTAACCTCAGAGTCTAAAACTCGACAGGACGGATATGTGACATCCGCCGAGGACTAATTTTCTCACCCCACAGACTAGATCATTTAACATCAGCATCTTAAACTCTAAAGGTTGGATGTATGTCTTCCGGCCAGGACCAATTTTCTCACCCCGCGGACTGGACTGATTAACCTCAGAGTCTAAAACTCAACAGGAGGATATGTGACATCCACCCAGGACTAATTTTCTCACCCCGCGTACTGGATTATTTAATGTCTGCATCTTAAACTCTAAAGGATGGATGTATGTCTTCTGGCCAGGACCAATTTTCTCACCCCACAGACTGTATTGATTACCCTTAGAGTCTAAAACTCGACAGGACGGATATGTGACATCCGCATAGGACAATTTATCTCACCAAACACACTGGATTATTGAATCGTCTGTATTTTAAACTGTAAAGGTTGGACGAATGTCTTCCGGCCAGGACCAATTTTCTCACCCTACGGACTGGATTATTTAACACCTGCATCTTAAACTCTGAAGGTTGGATGCATGGCTTCCAACTAGGAAGAATTTTCTTATCCTGCGGATGGGACTGTTTAACATCGGAGTCTAAAACTCCACAAGCCGTAAATATGCGACATCCACCCAGGACCAATTTTCTCACCCCACGGACTGGATTGTTTAACCTCAGAGTCTAAAACTCAACAGGCCAGGTATGCAACATATTACCAGTACCAATTTTCTTATCCTACAGACTAGATTATTTAACGTCTGCATCTTAAAGTCTAATGGTTGGATGTATGTCTTCCAGCCAGGACCAATTCTCTCACCCCGCGGACAGGACTGTTTAACCTCAAAGTCTAAAACTGAACAGGCCGTATATAAGCAACATCCACCCTGGACCAATTTTCTCAGCCCGCGGACTGGATTGTTTAACCTAAGAATCTAAAACTCGACAGGCCGTATATATGCTACATCCACCCAGGACCAATTTCCTTACCCCACGGATTGTATTATTTAACCTGAGAGTCTAAAAGTCAACAGGCTGGATATGTGACATCCACCCATTACCAATTTTCTCACCACGTGTACTGGATTATATAACATATGCATTTTAAGGTCTATAGGTTGGTTATATATCTTCTGGCCAGGACCAATTTTCTCGCCCCACGGACTGGATTTTTTAACCTCAGAATCTAAAACTCGACAGGCCGTATATATATGCGACATCCATCCAGTACCAATTTTCTCACCCCATGGACTGGATTTTTTAACCTCAGAGTCAAAAACTCGACAGGCCGGGTATGCAACATCCTCCCAGCTAAAATATTTATACCCTATGGACTGGATTATTTAGCTTCAGCATCTCAAACACTAAAGGTTGGATGTATGTCTTCCGCCTAGGACCAATTTTCTCACCCAGCGGACTGGGTCATTTAATGTCTGCATTTTAAACTCTAATGGGTACATGGATGTCTTACGGCCAGGACCAATTCTGTCACCCTGCGGACGGGACTGTTTAATATCAGAGTCTAAAACTCGACAAGCCGTATATTTGCGACATCTACCCACGACTAATTTTCTCAACCCACGGACTGGAATGTTTAACCTCAGAGTCAAAAACTCAACAGGCCGGGTATGCAACATCCTCCCAGCTAAAATATTCTTACCCTACAGACTGGATTTTTTAACTTCGGCATCTCAAACTCTAAAGGATGGTTGTATGATTTACAGCCAGGACCAATTTTCTCACTCCGTGGATGCGACTATTTAACCTCAGATTCTGAATCTCAACAGGCCGTATATATGCGATATCCACCCAGGACCAATTTTCTCACCCCGCGGACTGGATTTTTTAACCTCAGAGTCTAAAACTGGACAGGACGGATATGTGACATCCGCCGAGGACTAATTTTCTCACCCCACAGACTAGATTATTTAACATCAGCATCTTAAACTCTAAAGGTTGGATGTATGTCTTCCGGCCAGGACCAATTTTCTCACCCCGCGGACTGGACTGATTAACCTCAGAGTCTAAAACTCGACAGGAGGATATGTGACATCCACCCAGGACTAATTTTCTCACCCCGCGTACTGGATTATTTAATGTCTGCATCTTAAACTCTAAAGGATGGATGTATGTCTTCTGGCCAGGACCAATTTTCTCATCCCACAGACTGTATTGATTACCCTTAGAGTCTAAAACTCGACAGGACGGATATGTGACATCCGCATAGGACTATTTATCTCACCAAACACACTGGATTATTGAATCGTCTGTATTTTAAACTGTAAAGGTTGGACGAATGTCTTCCGGCCAGGACCAATTTTCTCACCCTACGGACTGGATTATTTAACACCTGCATCTTAAACCCTGAAGGTTGGATGCATGGCTTCCAACTAGGAAGAATTTTCTTATCCTGCGGATGGGACTGTTTAACATCGGAGTCTAAAACTCGACAAGCCGTATATATGCGACATCCACCCAGGACCAATTTTCTCACCCCACGGACTGGATTGTTTAACCTCAGAGTCTAAAACTCAACAGGCCAGGTATGCAACATATTCCCAGTACCAATTTTCTTATCCTACAGACTAGATTATTTAACGTCTGCATCTTAAAGTCTAATGGTTGGATGTATGTCTTCCAGCCAGGACCAATTCTCTCACCCCGCGGACAGGACTGTTTAACCTCAAAGTCTAAAACTGAACAGGCCGTATATAAGCAACATCCACCCTGGACCAATTTTCTCAGCCCGCGGACTGGATTGTTTAACCTAAGAATCTAAATCTCGACAGGCCGTATATATGCTACATCCACCCAGGACCAATTTTCTTACCCCACGGATTGTATTATTTAACCTGAGAGTCTAAAAGTCAACAGGCTGGATATGTGACATCCACCCATTACCAATTTTCTCACCACGTGTACTGGATTATATAACATATGCATTTTAAGGTCTATAGGTTGGTTATATATCTTCTGGCCAGGACCAATTTTCTCGCCCCGCGGACTGGATTGTTTAACCTCAGAATCTAAAACTCGACAAGCCGTATATATATATATGCGACATCCATCCAGTACCAATTTTCTCACCCCACGGACTGGATTTTTTAACCTCAGAGTCAAAAACTCGACAGGCCGGGTATGCAACATCCTCCCAGCTAAAATATTCTTACCCTCTGGACTGGATTATTTAGCTTCAGCATCTCAAACACTAAAGGTTGGATGTATGTCTTCCGCCTAGGACCAATTTTCTCACCCAGCGGACTGGGTCATTTAATGTCTGCATTTTAAACTCTAATGGGTACATGGATGTCTTACGGCCAGGACCAATTCTGTCACCCTGCGGACGGGACTGTTTAATATCAGAGTCTAAAACTCGACAAGCCGTATATTTGCGACATCTACCCACGACTAATTTTCTCAACCCACGGACTGGAATGTTTAACCTCAAAGTCAAAAACTCAACAGGCCGGGTATGCAACATCCTCCCAGCTAAAATATTCTTACCCTACAGACTGGATTTTTTAACTTCGGCATCTCAAACTCTAAAGGATGGTGTATGATTTACAGCCAGGACCAATTTTCTCACTCCGTGGATGCGACTGTTTAACCTCAGATTCTGAATCTCAACAGGCCGTATATATGCGATATTCACCCAGGACCAATTTTCTCACCCCGCGGACTGGATTTTTTAACCTCAGAGTCTAAAACTCGACAGGACGGATATGTGACATCCGCCGAGGACTAATTTTCTCACCCCACAGACTAGATCATTTAACATCAGCATCTTAAACTCTAAAGGTTGGATGTATGTCTTCCGGCCAGGACCAATTTTCTCACCCCGCGGACTGGACTGATTAACCTCAGAGTCTAAAACTCGACAGGAGGATATGTGACATCCACCCAGGACTAATTTTCTCACCCCGCGTACTGGATTATTTAATGTCTGCATCTTAAACTCTAAAGGATGGATGTATGTCTTCTGGCCAGGACCAATTTTCTCACCCCACAGACTGTATTGATTACCCTTAGAGTCTAAAACTCGACAGGACGGATATGTGACATCCGCATAGGACTATTTATCTCACCAAACACACTGGATTATTGAATTGTCTGTATTTTAAACTGTAAAGGTTGGACGAATGTCTTCCGGCCAGGACCAATTTTCTCACCCTACGGACTGGATTATTTAACACCGGCATCTTAAACTCTGAAGGTTGGATGCATGGCTTCCAACTAGGAAGAATTTTCTTATCCTGCGGATGGGACTGTTTAACATCGGAGTCTAAAACTCGACAAGCCGTATATATGCGACATCCACCCAGGACCAATTTTCTCACCCCACGGACTGGATTGTTTAACCTCAGAGTCTAAAACTCAACAGGCCAGGTATGCAACATATTCCCAGTACCAATTTTCTTATCCTACAGACTAGATTATTTAACGTCTGCATCTTAAAGTCTAATGGTTGGATGTATGTCTTCCAGCCAGGACCAATTCTCTCACCCCGCGGACAGGA
>NW_026969068.1:0-56000 GCF_028390025.1 Pseudophryne corroboree
TGTTGGTGTGAAGCCACTGGGAACATTCTGGTAGCATTAGCAGCAGTCTGTGTCATAGATAGGGAAGGCAGAAGGTTAACTAGCTAATAGCAGTCTGTTGGCAGCAGAGGCTGGGCGGGGGGCTGAGAATGAGCCAACGCTGATCAGTGTCCAGTCTGCTCAGACAAAAATATTTTGTGATCAGGGCTGGTTCTAGACCAAAGGAGCCAATGGCAAAAATTTCCTTTGGCACCCCCCCCCCCCACACACACACACACACATACACACACACACACACACACACACACACCAAAAACGAACATATCCCAGTTTAACATAACGCTATGTGGTGCAAGGTGTGGAGCTGGTCACTTGTATCAGACCTCTGACATTTGCCTTTTCACCCATATTGCATACTTTTTCTTGCAGGTTGTGTCTTAATTCAAGAAGTGTTCTAAGTACTTCAGCTTAGTATCTTTACTGACCCCTCTTTACCCCACACTACATAACTGACCCCTCTATACCCTACACTACATCACTGACCTTTCTATAACCATCACTGCATTACTGACCCCCTAGAGATGTGCACTTGAAATTTTTCGGGTTTTGTGTTTTGGTTTTGGGTTCGGTTCCGCGGCCGTGTTTTGGGTTCGACCGCGTTTTGGCAAAACCTCACCGAATTTTTTTTGTCGGATTCGGGTGTGTTTTGGATTCGGGTGTTTTTTTCAAAAAACACTAAAAAACAGCTTAAATCATAGAATTTGGGGGTCATTTTGATCCCAAAGTATTATTAACCTCAAAAACCATAATTTCCACTCATTTTCAGTCTATTCTGAACGCCTCACACCACACAATATTATTTTTAGTCCTAAAATTTGCACCGAGGTCGCTGGATGACTAAGCTAAGCGACCCTAGTGGCCGACACAAACACCTGGCCCATCTAGGAGTGGCACTGCAGTGTCACGCAGGATGGCCCTTCCAAAAAACACTCCCCAAACAGCACATGACGCAAAGAAAAAAAGAGGCGCAATGAGGTAGCTGTGTGAGTAAGTTAAGCGACCCTAGCGGCCGACACAAACACCTGGCCCATCTAGGAGTGGCACTGCAGTGTCACGCAGGATGGCCCTTCCAAAAAACACTCCCCAAACAGCATATGATGCAAAGAAAAAAAGAGGCGCAATGAGGTAGCTGTGTGAGTAAGATAAGCGACCCTAGTGGCCGACACAAACACCTGGCCCATCTAGGAGTGGCACTGCAGTGTCACGCAGGATGGCCCTTCCAAAAAACACTCCCCAAACAGCACATGACGCAAAGAAAAAAAGAGGCGCAATGAGGTAGCTGTGTGAGTAAGATAAGCGACCCTAGTGGCCGACATAAACACCTGGCCCATCTAGGAGTGGCACTGCAGTGTCACGCAGGATGGCCCTTCAAAAAAATACTCCCAAAACAGCACATGACGCAAAGAAAAATGAAAGAAAAAAGAGGTGCAAGATGGAATTGTCCTTGGGCCCTCCCACCCACCCTTATGTTGTATAAACAGGACATGCACACTTTAACCAACCCATCATTTCAGTGACAGGGTCTGCCACACGACTGTGACTGAAATGACGGGTTGGTTTGGACCCCCACCAAAAAAGAAGCAATTAATCTCTCCTTGCACAAACTGGCTCTACAGAGGCAAGATGTCCACCTCATCATCATCCTCCGATATATCACCGTGTACATCCCCCTCCTCACAGATTATCAATTCGTCCCCACTGGAATCCACCATCTCAGCTCCCTGTGTACTTTGTGGAGGCAATTGCTGCTGGTCAATGTCTCCACGGAGGAATTGATTATAATTCATTTTAATGAACATCATCTTCTCCACATTTTCTGGAAGTAACCTCGTACGCCGATTGCTGACAAGGTGAGCGGCGGCACTAAACACTCTTTCGGAGTACACACTTGTGGGAGGGCAACTTAGGTAGAATAAAGCCAGTTTGTGCAAGGGCCTCCAAATTGCCTCTTTTTCCTTCCAGTATAAGTACGGACTGTCTGACGTGCCTACTTGGATGCGGTCACTCATATAATCCTCCACCATTCTTTCAATGGGGAGAGAATCATATGCAGTGCCAGTAGACGACATGTCCGACTCCGTAATCGTTGTCAGGTCCTTCAGTCCGGACCAGATGTCAGCATCAGCAGTCGCTCCAGACTGCCCTGCATCACCGCCAGCGGGTGGGCTCGGAATTCTGAGCCTTTTCCTCGCACCCCCAGTTGCGGGAGAATGTGAAGGAGGAGATGTTGACAGGTTGCGTTCCGCTTGACTTGACAATTTTCTCACCAGCAGGTCTTTGAACCCCAGCAGACTTATGTGTGCCGGAAAGAGAGATCCAAGGTAGGTTTTAAATCTAGGATCGAGCACGGTGGCCAAAATGTAGTGCTCTGATTTCAACGGATTGACCACCCGTGAATCCTTGTTAAGCGAATTAAGGGCTCCATCCACAAGTCCCACATGCCTAGCGGAATCGCTCCGTGTTAGCTCCTCCTTCAATGTCTCCAGCTTCTTCTGCAAAAGCCTGATGAGGGGAATGACCTGACTCAGGCTGGCAGTGTCTGAACTGACTTCACGTGTGGCAAGTTCAAAGGGCAGCAGAACCTTGCACAACGTTGAAATCATTCTCCACTGCGCTTGAGACAGGTGCATTCCACCTCCTATATCGTGCTCAATTGTATAGGCTTGAATGGCCTTTTGCTGCTCCTCCAACCTCTGAAGCATATATAGGGTTGAATTCCACCTCGTTACCACTTCTTGCTTCAGATGATGGCAGGGCAGGTTCAGGCGTTTTTGGTGTTGCTCCAGTCTTCTGTACGTGGTGCCTGTACGCCGAAAGTGTCCCGCAATTCTTCTGGCCACCGACAACATCTCTTGCATGCCCCTCTCGTTTTTTAAATAATTCTGCACCACCAAATTCAAGGTATGTGCAAAACATGGGACGTGCTGGAATTTGCCCATATTTAATGCACACACAATATTGCTGGCGTTGTCCGATGCCACAAATCCACAGGAGAGTCCAATTGGGGTAAGCCCTTCCGCGATGATCTTCCTCAGTTGCCGTAAGAGGTTTTCAGCTGTGTGCGTATTCTGGAAACCGGTGATACAAAGCGTAGCCTGCCTAGGAAAGAGTTGGCGTTTGCGAGATGCTGCTACTGGTGCCGCCGCTGCTGTTCTTGCGGCGGGAGTCCATACATCTACCCAGTGGGCTGTCACAGTCATATAGTCCTGACCCTGCCCTGCTCCACTTGTCCACATGTCCGTGGTTAAGTGGACATTGGGTACAGCTGCATTTTTTAGGACACTGGTGAGTCTTTTTCTGACGTCCGTGTACATTCTCGGTATCGCCTGCCTAGAGAAGTGGAGCCTAGATGGTATTTGGTAACGGGGGCACACTACCTCAAGAAATTGTCTAGTTCCCTGTGAACTAACGGCGGATACCGGACGCACGTCTAACACCAACATAGTTGTCAAGGCCTCAGTTATCCGCTTTGCAACAGGATGACTGCTGTGATATTTCATCTTCCTCGCAAAGGACTGTTGGACAGTCAATTGCTTGGTGGAAGTAGTAAAAGTGGGCTTACGACTTCCCCTCTGGGATGACCATCGACTCCCA
Organism: Pseudophryne corroboree; assembly: GCF_028390025.1. Classification (NCBI taxonomy): domain Eukaryota; kingdom Metazoa; phylum Chordata; class Amphibia; order Anura; family Myobatrachidae; genus Pseudophryne; species Pseudophryne corroboree. Next base: position 3,634 of record NW_026969068.1, read on the forward strand.
GCAGCAACAACAGCAGCGCCAGCAGCAGTAGGCGTTACACGCAAGGATGCATCGGAGGAATCCCAGGCAGGAGAGGACTCGTCAGAATTGCCAGTGACATGGCCTGCAGGACTATTGGCATTCCTGGGGAAGGAGGAAATTGACACTGAGGGAGTTGGTGGGGTGGTTTGCGTGAGCTTGGTTACAAGAGGAAGGGATTTACTGGTCAGTGGACTGCTTCCGCTGTCGCCCAAAGTTTTTGAACTTGTCACTGACTTATTATGAATGCGCTGCAGGTGACGTATAAGGGAGGATGTTCCGAGGTGGTTAACGTCCTTACCCCTACTTATTACAGCTTGACAAAGGCAACACACGGCTTGACACCTGTTGTCCGCATTTCTGTTGAAATACTTCCACACCGAAGAGCTGATTTTTTTGGTATTTTCACCAGGCATGTCAATGGCCATATTCCTCCCACGGACAACAGGTGTCTCCCCTGGTGCCTGACTTAAACAAACCACCTCACCATCAGAATCCTCCTGGTCAATTTCCTCCCCAGCGCCAGCAACACCCATATCCTCCTCATCCTGGTGTACTTCAACACTGACATCTTCAATCTGACTATCAGGAACTGGACTGCGGGTGCTCCTTCCAGCACTTGCAGGGGGCGTGCAAATGGTGGAAGGCGCATGCTCTTCACGTCCAGTGTTGGGAAGGTCAGGCATCGCAACCGACACAATTGGACTCTCCTTGTGGATTTGGGATTTCGAAGAACGCACAGTTCTTTGCTGTGCTTTTGCCAGCTTGAGTCTTTTCATTTTTCTAGCGAGAGGCTGAGTGCTTCCATCCTCATGTGAAGCTGAACCACTAGCCATGAACATAGGCCAGGGCCTCAGCCGTTCCTTGCTACTCCGTGTGGTAAATGGCATATTGGCAAGTTTACGCTTCTCCTCCGAAAATTTTATTTTAGATTTTTGAGTCCTTTTTTTACTGATATTTGGTGTTTTGGATTTTACATGCTCTGTACTATGACATTGGGCATCGGCCTTGGCAGACAACGTTGCTGGCATTTCATCGTCTCGGCCATGACTAGTGGCAGCAGCTTCAGCACGAGGTGGAAGTCGATCTTGATCTTTCCCTATTTTTGGAACCTCAACATTTTTGTTCTCCATATTTTAATAGGCACAACTAAAAGGCACCTCAGGTAAACAATGGAGATGGATGGATACTAGTATACTTATGGATGACGAGCGACTGCCGACACAGAGGTAGCTACAGCCGTGGACTACCGTACTGTGTCTGCTGCTAATATAGACTGGATGATAATGAGATAAAATTAAAATATATATATATATCACACTAGTACTGCAGCCGGACAGGTATATATTATGTAATGACGGACCTGCTGGACACTGTCAGCACTGCAGACTCCTAAAGTAAGCTACTAGTATCAAGAAGATAGAAAAAAAAAAAAACACGGGTAGGTGGTATACAATTATGGATGGACGAGCGACTGCCGACACAGAGGTAGCTACAGCCGTGGACTACCGTACTGTGTCTGCTGCTAATATAGACTGGATGATAATGAGATAAAATTAAAATATATATATATATCACACTAGTACTGCAGCCGGACAGGTATATATTATGTAATGACGGACCTGCTGGACACTGTCTGTCAGCACAGCAGACTCCTAAAGTAAGCTACTAGTATCAAGAAGATAGGAAAAAAAAAAACCACGGGTAGGTGGTATACAATTATGTATGGACGAGCGACTGCCGACACAGAGGTAGCTACAGCCGTGGACTACCGTACTGTGTCTGCTGCTAATATAGACTGGATGATAATGAGATAAAATTAAAATATATATATATTATATATCACACTAGTACTGCAGCCGGACAGGTATATATTATGTAATGACGGACCTGCTGGACACTGTCTGTCAGACTCAGCACTGCAGACTCCTAAAGTAAGCTACTAGTATCAAGAAGATAGAAAAAAAAAAAACCACGGGTAGGTGGTATACAATTATGGATGGACGAGCGACTGCCGACACAGAGGTAGCTACAGCCGTGGACTACCGTACTGTGTCTGCTGCTAATATAGACTGGATGATAATGAGATAAAATTAAAATATATATATATATCACACTAGTACTGCAGCCGGACAGGTATATATTATGTAATGACGGACCTGCTGGACACTGTCTGCAGAATGCGTTTATAAAAACACCACACGACGAGTGTTTAACTTTTTCAGGCAGACAATCACAATATACTGGTGGTCAGCAGACAATCACAATACTGGTGGTCAGTGGTCACTGGTCAGTCACACTGGCAGTGGCACTCTGGCAGCAAAAGTGTGCACTGTACTTAAAATATGTACTCCTGCTATAACTGCTCCCCAGTCTCCCCCACAATTAAGCTGTGTGAGCAGTGAGCACTCAGCACAGTCAGATAATGATATACAGTATTACATATAATGCAGCGCACTGGGCTGAGCACAGATATGGTATGTGACTGTGTCACACTGTGTATCGTTTTTTTTCAGGCAGAGAACGGATTAATTAAACTGGTGGTCACTGGTCACACTATCAGCAGCAAGTAGTACTCCTCCTAATAATATGCTCCCCAAAATTTGTGTCTCTCTCTAGTACTCTAGTCTAAACGGAGAGGACGCCAGCCACGTCCTCTCCCTATCAATCTCAATGCACGTGTGAAAATGGCGGCGACGCGCGGCTCCTTATATAGAATCCGAGTCTCGCGATAGAATACGAGCCTCGCGAGAATCCGACAGCGGGATGATGACGTTCGGGCGCGCTCGGGTTAACCGAGCAAGGCGGGAAGATCCGAGTCGCTCGGCCTCGTGTAAAAAAACCTGAAGTTCGGGCGGGTTCGGATTCTGAGGAACCGAACCCGCTCATCTCTACCCTCTATACAGTACACTGACCTCTATATACCTGCTAGTACATCCCTGATGCCTATATTCCCTAAGCTAAATCCCAGACGCCTCTATTCCCTACGCTACATCCCTGACGCCTCTATTCCCTATGCTACATCCCTGACGCCTCTATACCCTACGCTACATCCCTGATGCCTCTATTCCCTACGCTACATTCCTGATGCCTCTATAACCTACGCTACATCCCTGACGCCTCTATACCCTACGCTACATCCCTGACGCCTCTATACAGTACAATGCATTACTGATCCCTCTAGACCATACATCCTCATTACATCAGAGAGATAGTGAAACACTGGAAAAAATAAGAATTTACTTACCGATAATTCTATTTCTCATAGTCCGTAGTGGATGCTGGGGACTCCGTAAGGACCATGGGGAATAGCGGCTCCGCAGGAGACTGGGCACATCTAAAGAAAGCTTTAGGACTAGCTGGTGTGCACTGGCTCCTCCCCCTATGACCCTCCTCCAAGCCTCAGTTAGGATACTGTGCCCGGACGAGCGTACACAATAAGGAAGGATTTTGAATCCCGGGTAAGACTCATACCAGCCACACCGATCACACCGTATAACTTGTGATCTGAACCCAGTTAACAGTATGATAACAGAGGAGCCTCTGAAAAGATGGCTCCCAACAATAATAACCCGATTTTTGTAACAATAACTATGTACAAGTATTGCAGACAATCCGCACTTGGGATGGGCGCCCAGCATCCACTACGGACTATGAGAAATAGAATTATCGGTAAGTAAATTCTTATTTTCTCTAACGTCCTAAGTGGATGCTGGGGACTCCGTAAGGACCATGGGGATTATACCAAAGCTCCCAAACGGGCGGGAGAGTGCGGATGACTCTGCAGCACCGAATGAGAGAACTCCAGGTCCTCCTCAGCCAGGGTATCAAATTTGTAGAATTTAGCAAACGTGTTTGCCCCTGACCAAGTAGCTGCTCGGCAAAGTTGTAAAGCCGAGACCCCTCGGGCAGCCGCCCAAGATGAGCCCACTTTCCTTGTGGAACGGGCTTTTACAGATTTTAGCTGTGGCATGCCTGCCACAGAATGTGCAAGCTGAATTGCACTACAATCCAACGAGCAATAGTCTGCTTAGAAGCAGAAACACCCAGCATGTTGGGTGCATACAGGATAAACAGCGAGTCAGATTTCCTGACTCCAGCCGTCCTGGAAACATCTTTTTCAGGGCCCTGACAACATCCAGCAACCTGGATTCCTCCAAGTCCCTAGTAGCCGCAGGCACCACAATAGGTTGGTTCAGGTGAAAACGCTGGAACCACCTTAGGGAGAAACTGAGGACGAGTCCTCAATTCCGCCCTGTCCGAATGGAAAATCAGATAAGGGCTTTCACAGGATAAAGCCGCCAATTCTGACACGCGCCTGGCCGAGGCCAGGGCCAACAGCATGACCACTTTCCATGTGAGATATTTTAACTCCACAGATTTAAGTGGTTCAAACCAATGTGACTTTTGGAACCCAAACTACATTGAGATCCCAAATTGCCACTGGAGGCACAAAAGGACGCTGTATATGCAGTACCCCTTTTACAAACGTCTAAACTTCAGGGACTGAAGCTAGTTCTTTTTTGGAAGAAAATTGACAGGGCCGAAATCTGAACCTTAATGGACCCCAATTTCAGGCCCATAAACACTCCTGTTTGCAGGAAATGTAGGAATCGACCCAGTTGAATTTCCTCCGTCGGGCCTTACTGGCCTCGCACTACGCAACATATTTTCGCCAATTGCGGTGATAATGTTTTTTGCGGTTACATCCTTCCTGGCTATTGATCAGGATAGGGATGACTTCATCCGGAATGCCTTTTTTCCTTCAGGATCCGGTGTTCAACCGCCATGCCGTCAAACGCAGCCGCGGTAAGTCTTGGAACAGACAGGGTCCTTGCTGGAGCAGGTCCCTTCTTAGAGGTAGAGGCCACGGATCCTCCGTGAGCATCTCTTGAAGTTCCGGTTACCAAGTCCTTCTTGGCCAATCCGGAGCCACGAATATAGTGCTTTCTCCTCTCCATCTTATCAATCTCAGTACCTTGGGTATGAGAGGCAGAGGAGGGAACACATATACTGACTGGTACACCCACGGTGTTACCAGAGCGTCTACAAATATTGCCTGAGGGTCTCTTGACCTGGCGCAATACCTGTCGAGTTTTTTAATCATGTGGACGACTTCTGGGTGAAGTCCCCACTCTCCCGGGTGGAGGTCGTGCTGAGGAAGTCTGCTTCCCAGTTGTCCACTCCCGGAATGAATACTATTGACAGTGCTATCACATGATTTTCCGCCCAGCGAAGAATCCTTGCAGCTTCTGCCATTGCCCTCCTGCTTCTTGTGCCACCCTGTCTGTTTACGTGGGTGACTGCCATGATGTTGTCCGACTGGATCAACACCGGCTGACCTTGAAGCAGAGGTCTTGCTAAGCTTAGAGCATTGTAAATGGCCCTTAGCTTCAGGATATTTATGTGAAGTGATGTATCCCGGCTTGACCCTAAGCCCTGGATATTCCTTCCCTGTGTGACTGCTCCCCAGCCTCGCAGGCTGGCATCCGTGGTCACCAGGACCCAGTCCTGAATGCCGAATCTGCGGCCCTCTAGAAGATGAGCACTCTGCAACCACCACAGGATGGATACCCTTGTCCTTGGTGACAGGGTTATCCGCTGATGCATCTGAAAATGCGACCCGGACCATTTGTCCAGTAGGTTCCACTGGAAAGTTCTTGCGTGGAATCTAACGAATGGGATTGCTTCGTATGAAGCCATCATTTTTTCCCAGAACCCTTGTGCATTGATGCACTGAGACTTGGTTTGGTTTTAGGAGGTTACTGATTAGCTCGGATAACTCCCTGGCTTTCTCTTCCGGGAGAAACACCTTTTTTTCTGGACTGTGTCCAGGATCATCCCTAGGAAACAGAAGACAAGTCGTCGGAACCAGCTGCGATTTTGGAATATTGAGAATCCAATCGTGCTGCCGCAACACTACCTGAGATAGTGCTACACCGACCTCCAACTGTTCCCTGGATCTTACCCTTATCAGGGAATCGTCCAAGTAAGGGATAACTAAAATTCCCTTCCTTCGAAGGGATATCATTTCGTCCATTACCTTGGTAAAGACCCGGGGTGCCGTGGACCATCCCTACGGCAGCGTCTGAACTGATAGTGACAGTTCTGTACCATAACCTGAGGTACCCTTGGTGAGAAGGGTAAATTTTAACATGAAGGTAAGCATCCTTGATGTCCCGAGACATCATGTAGTCCCCTTCTTCCAGGTTCGCAATCACTACTCTGAGTGACTCAATCTTGAATTTGAACCTCTGTATGTAAGTGTTCAAAGATTTTAGATTTTAGATTTAGAATCGGTCTCACCGAGCCGTCTGGCTTCGGTACCACAATAGTGTGGAATAATACCCCGTTCCCTGTTGCAGGAGGGGTACCTTGATTATCACCTGCTGGGAATACAGCTTGTGAATGGCTTCCAAAACTGCCTCCCTGTCAGAGGGAGACGTCGGTAAAGCCAACTTTTGGAAACGGCGAGGGGGAGACGTCTCGAATTCCAATATGTACCCCTGAGATATTACCTGAAGGATCCAGGGGTCTACTTGCGAGTGAGCCCACTGCGCACTGAAATTCATTGAGAACGGGCCCCCACCGTGCCTGAGCTTGTATAGCCCTAGCGTCATACTGAGGGCTTGGCAGAGGCGGGAAAGGGTTTCTGTTCCTGGGAACTGGCTGATCTCTGCAGCCTTTTTCCTCTCCGTCTGTCACGAGCAGAAAAGAGGAACCTTTTGTCCGCTTGCCAACAAAGGACTGCGCCTGATAATACGGCGTCTTATTTTGAGAGGCGACCTGGGGTACAAACATGGATTTCCCAGCTGTTGCCGTGGCCACCAGGTCTAAAGGACCGACCCCAAATGTCCCCTTTCAAAGGCAATACTTCCAAATGCCGTTTGGAATCCGCATCACCTGACCATTTTACTGGTAGAATTGGACAACGCACTTATACTTGATGCCAGTCGGCAATTATTCCGCTGTGCATCATGCATATATAGAAATGCATCTTTTAAATGCTCTATAGGCAATAATATACTATCCTTATCTAGGATATCAATATTTCCAGTCAGGGAATCCGACCATGCCAACCCAGCACTGCACCTGCAGGCTGAGGCGATAGCTGGTCGCAGTATAACACCAGTATGTGTGTAAATACATTTTTGGATACCCTCCTGCTTTCTTAAGGGCGGCCATCTCATGAGAGGGTAGAGCCCTTGTTCTTACAAGCGTGTGAGCGCCTTATCCCCCGTAGGGGGTGTTTCCCAACGCACCCTAACCTCTGGCGGGAAAGGGTATGCAGCCAATACTTTTTAAGAAATTATCAAGTGTTATCGGGGGGAAACCCACGCATCATCACACACCTCATTTTATTTTTCAGATTTAGGAAAACTACAGGTAGTTTTTCCCCCACCGAACATAATACCCCTTTTTGGTGGTACTCGTATTATCAGAAATGTATAAAAACATTTTCCATTGTATCAATCATGTAACGTGTGGCCCTACTGGAAATCACGGTTGTCTCTTCACCGTCGACACAGGAGTCAGTATCCGTGTCGGCGTCTGTATCTGCCATCTGAGGTAACGGCCGCTTTAGAGCCCCTGACGGCCTATGAGACGTCTGGACAGGCACAAGCTGAGTAGCCGGCTGTCTCATGTCAACCACTGTTTTTATATAGAGCTGACACTGTCACGTAATTTTCAACAGTACATCCACTCAGGTGTCGACCCCCTAGGGGGTGACATCACTGTTACAGACACTCTGCTCCGTCTCCACATCATTTTTCTCCTCATATATGTCGACACAAACGTACCGACACACAGCACACACACAGGGAATACTCTGATAGAGGACAGGACCCCACTAGCCCTTTGGGGAGACAGAGGGAGAGTATGCCAGCACACACCAGAGCGCTATATATATACAGGGATAACCTTATATAAGTGTTTTTCCCCTTATAGCTGCTGTATGTTTTAATACTGCACCTAATTAGTGCCCCCCTCTCTTTTTTAACCCTTTCTGTAGTGTAGTGACTGCAGGGGAGAGCCAGGGGAGCTTCCCTCCAACTGAGCTGTGAGGGAAAATGGCGCCAGTGTGCTGAGGAGATAGGCTCCGCCCCCTTTCCGGCGGCCTTATCTCCAGGTTTTTTGTATATTTTGGCAGGGGTTAAATGCATCCATATAGCCCAGGAGCTATATGTGATGTATTTTTTGCCATGTAAGGTATTTCTGTCGTGTTTTATTGCGTCTCAGGGCGCCCCCCCCAGCGCCCTGCACCCTCAGTGCCCGGAGTATGAAGTGTGCTGGGAGCAATGGCGCACAGCTGCAGTGCTGTGCGCTACCTTATTGAAGACAGGAACGTCTTCTGCCGCCGATTTTTCCGGACCTCTTCGCTCTTCTGGCTCTGTAAGGGGGCCGGCGGCGCGGCTCCGGGACCCATCCAGGCTGGACCTGTGATCGTCCCTCTGGAGCTAATGTCCAGTAGCCAAGAAGCCCAATCCACTCTGCACGCAGGTGAGTTCGCTTCTTCTCCCCTTAGTCCCTCGATGCAGTGAGCCTGTTGCCAGCAGGTCTCACTGAAAATAACAAACCTAAACTAAAACTTTCACTAAGAAGCTCAGGAGAGCCCCTAGTGTGCACCCTTCTCGTCGGGCACAGAAATCTAACTGAGGCTTGGAGGAGGGTCATAGGGGGAGGAGCCAGTGCACACCAGCTAGTCCTAAAGCTTTCTTTAGATGTGCCCAGTCTCCTGCGGAGCCGCTATTCCCCATGGTCCTTACGGAGTCCCCAGCATCCACTTAGGACGTTAGAGAAAATAAGGATAAAGTGGACTACAGAAACTGATGCTCTAAACAAAGGAGAGAGAGAGAGAGAGAGAGAGAGAGAAAAGCACAAGGGAAAGTGGGCAATCGGAACACCATAGAGAGAGGAGAGATAGAAATGCCTGAAAAAGTAAAGGGGGTTGGGTATGGCATCCGGCGCTCGGGATTCCAGCAGTCACATGATACCTAATCCTAATCCTAACCCTCTGGGGGGGGTGGCGGATAGGGCTAACCCTCAGGGGGTGGCAGCTAGGACTAACCCCCCCCCCCCCACACACCTCCTAGTGCCTTCCCTAACACCCCCTCCCCCGGTCCTAACCCTCCCTCCAATACTCGCCTTCGGGATGTTGGCTGTCTGTGTGCCGGCACCAGTCTCCCAAGTGGTGTCAGGATTCCAACATCGGTCAAATGACCGCCGGTATACCGTCTGCCGGGATGGTAAATGTATCCTGAGAACAGGTAGTGAGTGTGGAGGGATAGGTGGTTCAGTAAAATGTAACAGCTCAAACTGCGATCATTCACTGATAAATTGATTTATAGCTCTCCCTTTTTAACCATTGCAGTCATAAAAGCAATGTTTTTTAAACTTTTAAATAAAGCTTGTTAGCATCCCCAGCACACTGTATATGCTGGGAGATGCAGTTCTCAATATGAAAACATTTAATTACTGTATGAACTCTAATTCCCCAACTGAAACCTCTCACAAACACACACTCCTAAATCTAGTACACACACACACACATTTCCCCAGTACTGACAACTCTCATCACTTCCACACACTGACAACTCCCTCCTGCTCCTCTCCCCACTGACACTGACAGCTCCCTCACAGTCACAAACATCCTCCACCCCCCCACACACACACTGATAGCACACATGCACAAATCCCCCCCTCCTCGACACTAACTGTCACGGACTGCTTGGGCAGCAGGGGGCAGGCTCTGACTTGAAGTGCTGAAATTCAACAGCTCTCTCGAACTTGCAAGGCATGGCTGTGCAGCTGTCTCCAGCCATCTCCTTGCCCACTGTGTAATTTGTGGCGTTCTCTGATGTTCCCCGCTCTGCCTCTACAACCGGCACATAATGTACAGCAGTGGTGACTCCTGAGTATGGGCCTGGAGAACTCCGCCTACCGGGGGGTAGGGATTAATAATTTCAAAGGGGCAGAGCTAGGAGTGAAGCAGTGGACAGCAGTTGAGGGGCGTTTCAAACTGTAATAGGGTTGGGACAATTTCAGTATCCTTCCCTCACCGTCTAATTGGTCAGTCCCACGCTGATTGCCATAGCGCCCTTTTGAGACTGCAGAACTCTATCCCTTAGCCACGGTTGGCACAGCTGGATGGTGCCCCTGGCAAGTGCCATCCTGGCCAAGGGGTAGATACGCCCCTGAGGGTCAGGGCCAGCAACAGAAATCTTGGGGCCCAGTACACTGATATCTCTGGGGCCCCCTCAACCCCCCCTTAACTTGGCAGAGGGATCTTTAAAAAAAAATGGAGCCTTTGACTCGGACCGTCAGTGAGGCCGGCAGGTGGTTTTCATACTGGGCTATCCAGCTCTTCGGTGGCGGTGGCAGGGACATTCAGAAAAGGGCCAGCACAGCAACATGCATAATAATGGCAATACAGTATGGACCACAGGGACTGGACAAAGTGATGGGGTAAAAGGAGGGGGGAGGGTTTAGTTGGCCTGTTAATTGTTTTCCTGCTTAAATTGAGCAGTTGGTGGATACACTTTAAAAAGCAATATTGGCACTGTGGCCCCATTATTTCTGTTCTTAATACTTGGAGCCCTGAACAAGTGTCCCCTTTGTCCCCCCTGTCACCGGGCCTGTTCAGGCGTTACCTATGGAGAAGCTGCGACATGACATCCTAGGACACGATACTGCACCATGCATCACCATTATATTTCAGTGTGCCTTGTCAATATTTAAATCTTGTTCTGTGTGACGTGAGTTGTAAATGGTTGAAAATCTCTGTGCTACAGTATCGTCACCATGTAGTTATAACAACACCGCAAAACCACCAAAAGACGTGTTTTGGTAGAGGGACTGCTGGAGGGGCCCATTGGGGCCCCCAGTTTGCTACCCAACCCCAGTATACCTGTGCTGTAGCCAGTGGAAGGGGCACTATCTTCCCGGTGATCTCTTCGGGAAGATGGTGCCGCACATAGAAAGCAAAGACTCTGGCTGCACTCTCCTGCCCTCGCTCTAAGCAAGGTGATCGGGCCACAAAAGGACCCCTGTCGGACCCCGGCCTGTGGGCCACAAAAGGATGCATTGGGGGCGGCATGCGGCCCATGGGTTTGACACCCCTGCCCTAGAGTATCACAATTTGTTTCACGGCACCCCTAGGCCAAAGTTTTTTTTATTGAGAAATTCAGAAAAAAATATAAAATTAAGTAAATTGTGTTTATAGCATGTCATCCTCAGGTTCAGTTATGTTGTGAGGGAATGGTTTTGCCAATTTAATAAAGTATAAATAATTTTAATTGGTCCTGGACCACCAAACTATGCTACCAGTGCAAGAACCCCAGTTTGGAAACTACTGCCATAAAATAAACCTTTTTTGTTTTTTTTAAACTACATGTAATACACCTTAGATCTCAGTTCCTAAAAGGTTTTAAACCCGCATACAGTAAACTACACATATTTAAAAATCCTACACCGGGCACAAGTGCTCACGGGCCAATTTCATGGCAGTCTCGGATAGGAGGGCATTGTGGATTCACCAAGGGAATGCTGATGCTGACTCCAAGAAGAAAGGGAGTCTCTTCCCTATGAAGGTGAAGCCTTGTTTGGCGACGGCCTAGTTAATTTGATCTCGGCAGCTCCCGCAGGTAAGTCATCCTTCTTGCCCTATGTTCCCTCTCAACGGATGAAGACGCATCATTATCTGACGCAGTCATTTCGGCCCAATAGATATGCAAGAAGTTAAGATTCCCCTTTCTTTGCAGGTAGAGGAAGGAAAAGAGGGGAGAAGTCTGTAGCCTCTTCAAGATCGCAGGAGCAGAGATCGTCCTCTGCTTTTGCCAAATCCACTGCATGACGCTGGGGCTCTCTTGCAGGAGCCCGCACCAGTGGGGGGCACGTCTAAAACTCTTCAGTCAGTTCTGGATTCATTCGGACCTGGACTCGTGGGCTTTAGAAATAGTGTCCCAAAGGTACAAACTGGGGTTTCAAGACGTTCCCCCTCACCGATTGTTCAAATCAGCCTTAGTCAGCAGGGAGAAGGTTTTTATTCAAGCCTCTTCGTGGTCCCGAAGCCGGACGGCTCAGTCAGACCAATCTTAAATCTGAAATCCCTTAATTTCTACCTAAAGAAATTCAATTTCAAGATGGAATCTCTCAGGGTAGTGATCTCCAGTCCGGGGGATAAAGGAGATTTCATGGTTTTGGTAGACATAAAGGATGCCTACTTATATGTTCCCATTTAGCCATTGCATCAAGCTACCTGAGGTTTGCAATTCAGGATTGTCATTACCAATTTCAGACGTTGCCGTTTGGTCTGTCCACGGCTCCGAGGATTTTCACCAGGGTGATGGCGGAAATGATGGTTCTCCTTCGCAAGCAAGGAGTCACAATTATCCCGTACTTGGATGATCTCCTGATAAAGGCGAGATCCAGGGACCAGTTGGTGCAAAACATCTACTCTCCCTGACAGTTCTTCAACAACATGGTTGGCTCCTAAACTTGCCAAAATCGCAGTTGGTCCCAATGACGCGGTTGTTGTTTTTGGGAGTGATACTGGACACAGAAGAGGTTTTCTTCTAGTGGAAAGGCTCTGGAGATCCAGAGTCTGGTCAAACAAATTCTGAAACCAGCAAGAGTGTTAATCCATCAATGCATTCAGTTGCTGGGGAAGATGGTTGCGGCCTACGAGGCCATTCAGTTTGGCAGGTTCCATGCCAGAGTGTTCCAGTGGGACCTGTTGGACAAGTGGTCCGGATCCCACCTACACATGCACCGGAGGATAATCCTGTCTTCCAAGACCAGAATCTCACTCCATTGGTGGCTGCACAGTTCTCACCACCTAGAGGGGTGATGGTTCGGGATCCAGGACGGGATCCTAGGGACCACGGATGCAACCCTCTGAGGCTGGAGAGCAGTCACACAGGGGGAAAACATCCAAGGAAGATGGTCAAGTTTTCCTTGGATGTTTTCATCTCCACATAAATGTTCTGGAGTTAAGGGCCATTTAATAACTGCAGACACAGTACGCACTGGGACGGGTGCCCAGCATCCTCTACGGACTAAGAGAAAAGGATTTACCGGTAGGTATTAAAATCCTATTTTCTCTAACGTCCTAGAGGATGCTGGGGACTCCGTAAGGACCATGGGGATAGACGGGCTCCGCAGGAGACATGGGCACTTTAAGAAAGACTTTAGTTCTAGGTGTGCACTGGCTCCTCCCTCTATGCCCCTCCTCCAGACCTCAGTTTGATACTGTACCCAGTGGAGACTGGGTGCTTTTCAGGAGCTCTCCTGAGCTTTCTGACAGAAAGTATTTTGTTAGGTTTTTAATTTTCAGGGAGCACTGCTGGCAACAGACTCCCTCATCGAGGGACTGAGGGGAGAGAAGCAGCCCTACTCTCTGAGTTGCAAGGTCCTGCTTCTTAGGCTACTGGACACCATTAGCTCCAGTGGGATTGGTACGCAGGATCTCACCCTCGCCGTCCGTCCCAGAGCCGCGCCGCCGTCCCCCTCGCAGAGCCGGAAGATAGAAGCCGGGTGAGTATGAGAAGAAAAGAAGACTTCAGAGGCGGCAGAAGACTTCATGATCTTCACTGAGGTAACGCACAGCACTGCAGCTGTGCGCCTTTGCTCCCATACACCTCACATACTCCGGTCACTGTAAGGGTGCAGGGCGCAGGGGGGGGCGCCCTGGGCAGCAATATAAACCTCTTTCGCAAAAATATAACATATATACAGCTGGGCACTTTATATATGTATAAGCCCCCACCAATTTTACAGTTTAAGCGGGACAGAAGCCCGCCTCCGAGGGGGCGGGGCTTCTCCCTCAGCACTCACCAGCGCCATTTTTTCTCCACAGCACCGCTGAGAGGAAGCTCCCCGGACTCTACCCTGCTTATACCACGTTAGACAAGAGGGTTGAAAAGAGGGGGGGGGGGGGGCACATAATTCGCAAATTACATACAGCAGCACTACTGGGCAAACATTAAGTTACTGTTTTATTCCTGGGTTATATAGCGCTGGGGGGTGTGCTGGCATACTCTCTCTCTGTCTCTCCAAAGGGCCTTGTGGGGAAACTGTCTTCAGAAAAAGCATTCCCTGTGTGTGAAGTGTGTCGGTACACGTGTGTCGACATGTCTGAGGAAGAAGGCTATATTAGAGAGGAGCGGGAGCAAATGAATGTGGTGTCTCCGCCGACAGCTGATTGGATGGATATGTGGAATGTTTTAAATGCTAGTGTAAACTCATTGCACAAAAGATTAGACAAGGCAGAAGCTTTGGGACAGTCAGGGTTTCAACCCATGCCTGATCCTATGTTGCAGGGACTGTCAGGGTCTCATAAGCGCCCACTATCCCAGATTGTTGACACAGATACCGACACGGATTCTGACTCCAGTGTCGATTACGATGATGCAAAGTTACAGCCAAAATTGGCAAAATCCATTCGATTTATGATTATGGCAATAAAAGATGTTTTGCACATCACAGAGGAACCCCCTGTCGCTGACAAGAGGGTACATATGTACAAGGGAAAGAAGCCTGAGGTAACCTTTCCCCCCTCACACGAGCTGAACGAGTTATGTGAAAAAGCTTGGGAATCTCCAGATAAAAGACTGCAGATTTCCAAAAGGATTCTTATGGCGTATCCTTTCCCATCAACGGATAGGTTACGATGGGAATCCTCCCCTAGGGTGGACAAAGCATTAACACGCTTATCCAAGAAGGTAGCCCTCCCGTCCCAGGATACGGCTACCCTCAAAGAGTGTGCTGACCGCAAACAGGAGATTACCCTGAAGTCCATTTATACACATTCAGGTACCTTACTCAGACCGGCAATTGCGTCGGCCTGGGTGTGTAGTGCTGTAGCGGCATGGACAAATACCTTATCTGAGGGGATGGATAGCCTAGACAAGGATACTATTTTATTGACCCTGGGGCATATAAGAGATGCTGTCCTATATATGTGTGTATGCAAACTACAGGTGGTGCTGCAGGGCCCACACCCTTTTACTTGTCTTGTAGAGCAGCTCTGAAGCTGTTACAGTGCCCAGCTGCTGCAAGAAATCAGCTTGAATGCTTCAGGGGCTTGGGCATGGCCAACATGAGCCCCACACCGAAGGAGGGTGGGGGTGTTTAATGCAAACTTGGGGTTATACAAGCGCCGCAAAAGGCCGCCATGCCCTGCATGCCCCTTTTCTCTTTTCATATACAGATGAGGGTTCCAGCCAACTTTGGCCCACTGCTTGGATGACATCACCGTATGCAAATCCGTCTGCTGCAGACCTTCCCCCAGGAATGCTTGCAATAGTTGTTGCATATGGTTTAATGTCTGAGGGTGCATCAGTATTAGGCAGCCTTCCGCCCTCCCATGTTCATCTGAAAAGATGTGGTCTCCCTGCAGTTGTTGTCCCCAGACGAGAGTTCCCTTGTGCTTCCTCAGTTAAATCTCCTTAACTTGACGTGGGTGTGCCCGAGCAGCCACCCTCCCCAGCCCTATCCCAACACATACTTATCTTGCATATGAGATCTCTTGATCATGAAGATAGTTCTCACAGGTTGAGGTTCATCCTGGCCCCGCTCCCCGCTGGAGAGCGCTGATGGGGACAGCAGCGGGGCTTCAGCAGAAGGGTGAGTACGTGTGGCCAGAGACCTCCCTTCCCATGTGCAGGCCTGCAGAGTCTGCCGCGCAGGATGGGGCATGTGGCACTCTCCCTCCCAGGGGCTCTTCCAGATGTAGCTCCTCAGCAGTATTTTTCCCGGGCTGCGCGGCACTCTCCCCGACTGGCATCCGCCCTGGAACACTGCCTTCCTCAACGCAACATCAGCAGGGGGCCCTGGCCTCATCACCATCCCAGGTCTTTCTCATGTATGTATCATGTATGTGTGTGATATATGTATGAATCATATATGTTTGTGATATATATATATATATGTATCTATCTATCTATCTATCTATCTATCTATCTATCTATCTATCTATCTATCGTATGTGTGTGTATATATATGTATCTATGTATCTATCTATCTATCTATCTATCTATCTATCTATCTATCTATCTATCTATCTATCTATCGTATGTGTGTGTATATATATGTATCTATCATGTATGTATGTATGTATCTATCTTGTATGTATGTGTTCTATCTATCTATCTATCTATCTATCTATCGTGTGTGTGATATATGTATGTATCTATCATGTATGTGTTATATGTATGTATCACACCTTCCTCTATACATATACATACATACATACATACATACACACACACCTATATCTGTACGTACACTGACATATACACACCAACATCTATACATTAACACGCTGACCCCTAAACGTACACCAACGTACCCACACCTGCATCTATACCTACACATGCTGACACGTGGACGTACACCGGCTTACCCACATGTGAATCTATACATACATGTGCTGACACCTGGACATACACTGATGTACCCACACCTAACATCTATACATACACATGCTAACACCTGGACGTATACAGACGTATCCACATTTGCATCCATGCATATATAGATGTAGGTGTGTGTACGTCAGTGTACGTCCAGGTGTCAACGCGTGTATGTATAGATGCAGGTGTGGGTACGTCTGTGTATGTCCAGGTGTCAGAATGTGTATGTATAGATGCAGGTGTGGGAAGGTCAGTGTAGGTTCAGGTGTCAGCGTGTGTATGTATAGATGCAGGTGCTTGTATGTCCAGATGTCAGTGCATGTATGTATAGATGCAAGTGTGGGTACGTCGGTGTATGTCCATTTGTCAGCGCGTGTATATATAGATGCAGGTGCTTGTATGTTGGTGTATGTCCAGGTGTCAGCATGTGTATGTATAGATGCAGGTGTGGGAATGTTGGTGTATGTCCAGGTGTCAGGGCGTGTATGTATGGATATTAGGTGTGGGTACATCAGTGTATGTCCAGGTGTTAGCGCATGTATGTATAGATGTATATATACACACACATACGATAGATAGATAGATAGATAGATAGATAGATAGATATTATAAGGGCACGGTCGTGCCCTTATATTAAGGCTGAATCGAACAAACGGAATTCTCCCATAGGGAACTTCTGAGATGGGGGCATGGTGTTTGAGGGGCTACACCTCAAAACTGATTGGACGTACTGAGCTGAAATTTGGCATGGGCGTGTAGAATCGTCACCCGGTGCTGCATGCCAAATTTCAGGGCAAAATAATAAAAAATGAGGAATTGGGAGTAACCTAAAGTTCCAACTGTCAGTTTTTTTCTGTGACTTCCTTTGTGGCTTTTTGACACCGTTTTCCTATAGAGTGAATTAGATATTTTTTGGGAAGGCATAACTCCGGATAGAGGACGAATTAAGACTTGGGGTTTGTTTTACTAGATAGAGTATGCCCCAGTGTAGTGCCTTTTGGGGTTGTGGTTTTTCAGAAAGTTATAGGGTTTTTTTAATTAAGAGAAATATGCCCCATTATAGAGATAGGGCTTTTCAATTTGTTGCGGCTGCGCAGTGGCCGCCAGGAGAGCGAGAGTGAGTGAGGGAAGGGGTCTCGTGCAGGCTGAGGTTATAAAAGTAGCTGCTGGCGGCGGGAGGAGAGCCAGCGGTTCCTGGGTGTGTGCACCTGCGGTCCCTTACAGACTGCAGCGACCCATTAGGACTGTGGAGGAGAGGGGTAGCGGCATAGCAGCCGCAGGCTTACCGAAAGTGCTCACTACTGAGCAATATGGTCCCCTTACCCGAAGTGGGAGCCGCAGCGGGAGGAATAGCTGGAGTTGCGCCGCAGGAGAAAGTCAGAGGACATCCAGAAGAGACATCCGGTGCAGCGCTGACTCCTGACTGACAGCGCTTGCCTACTGAGCGGTGTGGTACCCCCACACCTGAAGCGGGTGCGGGAGCGGCAGCGGCAGCCGGAGAAGACAGCTGTGCTGCACGGAAGAAGTCAGGCAGCAGCAGCAGCACCAGCGGGCTGAGGTGGGGAGGATCAGTATGGTCCCTTACGTGCGGCTCACATTCAGATCCATCCGGCTCCCTTCCCCTCCTCTCCTGCACCCTTAGCAGCCTGCCCCCACATCTCATTCACCCACCGCCGCAGACTCCTCCCCCACACGGTTATTATAATAAGGCCACCCCCCTACCCCCTTCCCTCCCTGCTGTGTGTCCAGCCACCCCCCCCCCTCACCTGCTGTGTGTCCGGCCTACCCCCCCCCTCACCTGCTGTGTGTCCAGCCCCCCCCCTCACCTGCTGTGTGTCCAGCCCCCCTTCTCACCTGCTGTGTGTCCGGCCTACCCCCCCCTCCCTCCCTGCTGTGTGTCCAGCCACCCCCCCCCTCACCTGCTGTGTGTCTGGCCTACCCCCCCTGCTGTGTGTCCAGCACCCCCCCCCTCCCTGCTGTGTGTCTGGCCTACCCCCCCCTCCCTGCTGTTTGTCCGGCCTACCCCCCCCTCCCTGCTGTGTGTCCAGACCCCCCCCCCTCACCTGCTGTGTGTCCAGCCACCCCCCCTCACCTGCTATGTGTCCGGCCTACCCCCCCCTCCCTGCTGTTTGTCCGGCCACCCTCCCCTCCCCTGCTGTGTGTCCGGCGGCCTACCCCCCCCCCTCCCTGCTGTGTGTCCGGCCTACCCCCCCTCACCTGCTGTGTGTCCAGCCCCCCCCCCTCACCTGCTGTGTGTCCAGCCCCCCCCCTCCTCCCCTGCTGTGTGTCCGGCCTACCCCCCCCCCCTCCCTGCTGTTTGTCCGGCCACCCTCCCCTCCCCTGCTGTGTGTCCGGCCACCCTCCCCTCCCCTGCTGTGTGTCCGGCCACCCTCCCCTCCCCTGCTGTGTGTCCGGCCTACCCCCCCCTCCCCTGCTGCGTGTCCAGCCCCCCCCCCTCACCTGCTGCGTGTCCAGCCCCCCCCCCTCACCTGCTGTGTGTCCAGCCCCCCCCCCCCTCACCTGCTGTGTGTCCAGTCCCCCCCCCTCACCTGCTGTGTGTCCAGCCCCCCCCCTCACCTGCTGTGTGTCCAGCCCCCCCCTCACCTGCTGTGTGTCCAGCCCCCCCCTCACCTGCTGTGTGTCCAGCCCCCGCCCCCTCACCTGCTGTGTGTCCAGCCCCCTCCTCACCTGCTGTGTGTCCAGCCCCCCCCCTCACCTGCTGTGTGTCCAGCCACCCCCCCTCCCCTGCTGTGTGTCCGGCCTACCCCCCCCTCCCTGCTGTTTGTCCGGCCACCCTCCCCTCCCCTGCTGTGTGTCCTGCCTACCCCCCCTCCCTGCTGTGTGTCCAGCCACCCCCCCTCACCTGCTGTGTGTCCGGCCTACCCTCCCCCCCCTCCCCTCCCCTCCCCTGCTGTTTGTCTGGCCACCATCCCCTCGCCTCCCCTGCTGTGTGTTCGGCAACTCCCCCCTCTTCCTGCTGTGTTCGGTTACCCCTTACCCCCTCCCCTCCCTGCCGTGTGTCCGGTCACCCTCCCCTCTCTGCTGTGTGTCCAGCCACCCCCCCCCTCTCTGCTGTGTGTCCGGCCACCCCCCCCAGACACGCAGCGCCTGACAAACACAGACATGCAACGCCTGACACGCATACGCATATGCAGCGCCTGACACACACACACAGCACCTGACACACACACACACACACACGCACACACACAGCACCTGACACACACACACACACACACAGCACCTGACACTAACACGGACCTGACACACGCGCATACACTCACACGCAGCACCTGACACACACGCAGCACCTGACACACGCACACACAGACGCAGCACCTGACACTCACACGGACCTGACACACACGCACACACTCACACGCGGCGCCTGACGCACATAGACACGCGGCGCCTGACGCACACGCGGCGCCTGACTCACACGCGGCGCCTGACGCACACGCGGCACCTGACTCACACGCGGCGCCTGATGCACAGGCGGCGCCTGACGCACAGGCGGCGCCTGACGCACAGGCGGCGCCTGACAGACAGGCGGCGCCTGACAGACACGCGGCGCCTGACAGACACGCGGCGCCTGGCACACACGCACAGGCAGCGCCTGGCACACACGCACAGGCAGCGCCTGGCACACACGCACAGGCAGCGCCTGGCACACACGCAGCGCCTGACACACACAGACACGCAGCGCCTGACACACACAGACACGCAGCGCCTGACACACACAGACACGCAGCGCCTGACGCACAGGCAGCGCCTGACGCACACGCACAGGCAGCGCCTGACACATGCAGCGCCTGACACACGCAGCGCCTGACACACACACGCACCTGACACTCACATGCTCCTGACACACGCAGCACCTGACATACTCACACGCAGCACCTGACACACACGCAGACACGCAGCATCTGACACACACACACGCAGTACCTGACACACACACGCAGCACCTGACACACAAACACGCAGACACGCAGCGCCTGACACACACGCAGACACGCAGCGCCTGACACACACGCAGACACGCAGCGCCTGACACACACGCAGACACGCAGCGCCTGACACACACGCAGACACGCAGCGCCTGACACACACGCAGCGCCTGACACACACGCAGAGCCTGACACACACGCAGCGCCTGACACACACGCAGACACGCAGCGCCTGACACACACACAGACACGCAGCGCCTGACACACGCAGCGCCTGACACACACGCAGACACGCAGCGCCTGACACACACGCAGCGCCTGACACACACGCAGCGCCTGACACACACGCAGCGCCTGACACACACGCAGCGCCTGACACACATGCAGACACGCAGCGCCTGACACACACGCAGACACGCAGCGCCTGACACACACGCAGACACGCAGCGCCTGACACACACGCAGACACGCAGCGCCTGACACACACGCAGACACGCAGCACCTGACACACACGCACACACACACACAGCACCTGACACAGATATGCAGCGCCTGACACACACACGCAGACATACAGCGCCTGACACACACACACGCAGACATGCAGCACCTGACACACACATGCAGCACCTGACAGACACACACACCCACACACACACACACAGACATGCAGCACCTGACACACCCACACACACACACACATGCATCACCTGACACACCCACACACACAGACATGCATCACCTGACACACCCACACACATATACAGACATGCAGCACCTGACACACACACACACACACACACACAGACATGCAGCGCCTGACACACACACACATACAGACATGCAGCACCTGACACACACACACACATACAAACATGCAGCACCTGACACACACACACACACACACACACACGCGCAGCACCTGACACACATATATACATGTGGCATTTAACGCACACACGCACAGCACCTGACACACAATCATATACACTCAGAGCACCTAACACACACATACACTCGCAGCACCTCACACACACTCGTATACACACGCAGCACCTGCCACTCACACATATATACACATGCAGCACCTGCCACTCCCACATACATGAACAGCACCTGACACACACATACACGCGCAGCACCTGACAGTCACACACATACAGATGCGACAGCTGACACAAACACATACACGCTCAACACCTGACACCCACGTGGCAGCTGACGCATACAAATGCAGCACCTGAAATACACACATATACACGTGCAGCACCTGAGACACACACATACACGTACAGCACCTGAGACACACACACACACATGTATGTACACGCGCGGCTCCAGGCACACACATACGTACGTACACACGCGGCACTTGATACACACACGTACACGCGCGGCACTTGACACACACACGTACGTACGTACGTACGTACGTACGTACGTACGTACGTACGTACATGTGTGGCACCTGACACACACACATATGCACACGTGTGGCTCCTGACACACACGCGCGTTGCTCCTGACACACACACATGTACGTACGCGCTCGGCTCCTGACACACACACGTATGTATACGCGCGGCACCTGAAACCTACACGTATGTACGTATACGCGCGGCTCCTGACACCCTCACGCATGTACACGCGTGGCTCCTGGCACACTGGCACACACACACACACGTACACGCGCGGCACCTGACACATACACGCGTGTACGTACACACATGCACAGCACCTGACACACACATGTAGGTACGCGCCACCTGACACACACACACGTACACGCACGACACCTGACTCACACGTACGTACGCGCACGGCACCTGACACACACGTACATACTAGTGATGAGTGGGTTCGGTTCGTCGGAATCCGGACCCCCCGAACTTCACCCATTTTACATTGGTCCGAGGCAGGTTCGAACCTTCCCGCCTTGCTCGGCTAACCCGAGCACGCCCGAACGTCATCATCCCGCTGTCGGATTCCCGCGAGATTCGGATGTCTGCATTCGTGGAAAGGGGTCCCATGTGTAAACATGGGACCCCTTTCAGTCCGTCTGGTCCGGGTGTTCGGTTTGTTGTTTTGCCAAGTACGTGGAGTTAATCTGGAACCTGGATCAGGTGAGTATAATTATCTTTTATTTTCAGGTACCCGTGGATTCTACTTGGAGAAGAGGACCGACTGCTTCGTGTCAACATAGGTAAGTATGTGTGTGTCGGCAGGTGTGAAATAAAGTTATACTTTCACGGTGTCTGTGTCCTGTTTTTATTTGGGTATTTTTTCCCCAGTAGAACTACAGGTACCAGCGGGCCCGTTTTTCTCCCGCATGCTGGTACTTGTGGTTCTCAAAGTACCAGATTGCGGGGGAGGCTTGCTGGGACTTGTAGTACTACTGGAAAAAACAATATTCTTTCAATTTTCTCAAGGCTATCAGCCTCCCATCCGCAGCCCTTGGATGGGGGGGACAGCCTCGGGCTTCACCCCTGGCCCTTGGGTGGCTGGGGGGGGACCCCTTGATTGAAGGGGTCCCCACTCCCCCAGGGTACCCCGGCCAGGGATGACTAGTTGGATATTTAATGCCACGGCCGCAGGGCACTGTATAAAAGTGACCCCCGGCTGTGGCATTATCTGTCCAGCTAGTGGAGCCCGATGCTGGTGTAAAAATAATGGGGGACCCTACTCTTTTTGTCCCCCGTATTTTTTGCACCAGCACCAGGCGCAGAGCCCGGAGCTGGTTTTAAAAATACGGGGGATCCCCTGTCCGTTTTTCCCCCGGATTTTTAGAACCAGGACCGGCTCGAAGAGCCCGAGGCTGGTTATGCTTTGGAGGGGGGACCCCACGCAATTTTTCTTTTCCGGGTTTTTCACATTCCATTTAAAAAAAATAAATAAATAATAATAATCTTTTAAAAAATATATAAATAATACTTGTGCCTCCAAAAAAGACAAACCAAGTACCTAATCCCTTCTAATATAAATAGATATGCTATTACCCCAAAAAAATATTATTTTTTATTAGATTCCGCCTGCAAAGTGTGGCGGATTGAAAATGACGAATTTACTGTTTAAAAGCACTGTTGTCGAATTTACAAACTTCAATTGAATATACTTTTGTTGAATTGCCGCATTTGTACCATTGCAGAAAAGTCGAATTTGTCAAATGTCGAATTTTAAAAAGTC
Source organism: Pseudophryne corroboree (assembly GCF_028390025.1). NCBI lineage: Eukaryota > Metazoa > Chordata > Amphibia > Anura > Myobatrachidae > Pseudophryne > Pseudophryne corroboree. The sequence continues at coordinate 27,200 of NW_026969068.1, forward strand.
GAATTTTGAAAGGATGCAAGAATAGGCCCGCCCCCTTCTTCACATCAGCCGTCCCCTTCTACCCCTGTACCTTGCTCTCTCCTGTCTGTGCTCTCTCCCGTCTGTAGGACTAGGCCCCGCCCCCTTCTTACCCTCCAGTGACTGCTCTCTCCTGACAAGTGGACCAGGCCTGCCCCCTACACGCTGCTGGTGTCTTCATTGTTACTTGGTCTGGAGCTCCGTTGGGGAGAGAACTCACGTGAGCTCATTAAGAATGAGGAACTGGGATGTTTTAATTTTATTGTGAGTAGTGTAGTGTGGTGATGTAGTATGTTGTATGGGGGTATAGTGTAACTATGAAGTGCAGCATATGGGAGGGCTATAGCATAGTGATGTAGTGTGGCATATGGGGGGTGGTAGCGCATAGGCGTGCGTACAGGGGGTGCCTGGTGCGCACAGGCACTCCCTAATGTCCAGCACCGCTGCACGCCACGCTTGCTGTGGCACAGTGATCGCTGAGTGTGTGATCGGTGGAGCCTAGCCTGTAGCTCATTTCCGTACCTCCCACCACCGCTGCGCCCGCCCCCCCTCTGCCTGCTGCTAATACTATGCTGAGTGCATTCGTCGGCGGCCTCACTGGGGGGACTGGTGTCACCTTGCAATGTGACGTGGTGATGTCCGCCTATGCTCTCCTCCCGCCCACCCATGCTTTCCTCCCGCTGTGGTCTCTCAGTCCTAGTGTGCCGTGGCTGCCACACCACTGGCAGTGTTCCTCTAGGGGGGACTGGGAGCCGCTGGCAGACACATTCTGCTGAGACTTACTTGTCAGTGCGGGTTCCGGATGGCAGGCGGCGGGTGGGAGGGCAGACGGGGAGCAGGTGTCACAAGGAGTGTGTGGGTAACTAATTCACAATACTTCCGCTCAACGTGGCACTGCTGGTCCTTCATCTCCCATGTCTCTTCACCAGGTGGCGGGCGGCCCGGAAATTAAGTGATGTGTTGTGCAGCAGTCAGTGTGAAGTGACTGTGAGTAACACTGATGGTGCTGATGATGCTGCTGCAGAATCGGGAAGCAATTAATTCATAAATATAATGTACTCTGTATTATACATACATAAACATGTACATACGTGTATTTGTGTATACATGTATATACATGAGTGTGTGTGCATATATATATATATATACAGCCAGTTCCCAGGAACAAAAGTCCTCCCCCGCTTCCGCTAAGTCCACAGCATGACGCTGGGGCTCCACTGGTGGAGCCAGGTGCGGTGGGGGCCCGTCTCAAGTGCTTCAGCAATCAGTGGGCTTGCTCACAGGTGGATCCCTGGATTCTACAAGTAGTGTCTCAGGGATTCAAGCTGGAATTCGAGACGTCTCCCCCTCGCCGTTTCCTAAAATCTGCCTTGCCAACATCTCCCTTGGACAGGGAGGCTGTGATAGAGGCAAATTCACAAGCTGTATTTGCAGCAGGTGATAGTCAAGGTACCCCTCCTTCAACAAGGAAGGGGTTACTATTCCACAATGTTTGTGGTACCGAAACCGGACGGTTCGGTGAGACCCATTTTAAATTTTAAATCTTTGAACACGTATATAAAACGGTTCAAGTTCAAGATGGAATCGCTCAGGGCGGTTATCTCAAGCCTGGAGGAAGGGGATTACATGGTATCACTGGACATCAAGGATGCTTACCTGCATGTCCCCATTTACTCTCCTCACCAGGAGTACCTCAGATTTGTGGTACAGGACTGTCATTCTGCGGCGGGACTGCCGCATTCTAGATCAGTAAAAGCCCATTCCACGAGGAAGGTGGGCTCTTCTTGGGCGGCTGCCCGAGGGGTCTCTGCTTTACAACTTTGCCGAGCTGCTACTTGGTCGGGGTCAAACACATTTGCAAGATTTTACAAGTTTGACACCCTGGCTGAGGAGGACCTAGAGTTCGCTCATTCGGTGCTGCAGAGTCATCCGCACTCTCCCTCCCGTTTGGGAGCTTTGATATAATCCCCATGGTCCTTACGGAGTCCCAGCATCCACTTAGGACGTCAGAGAAAATAAGATTTTACTCACCGGTAAATCTATTTCTCGTAGTCCGTAGTGGATGCTGGGCGCCCATCCCAAGTACTTGTACATAGTTATTGTTAACAAAAGGGTTATTGTTGAGAGCCATCTGTGCAGAGGCTCCGTTGTTGTCATACTGTTAACTGGGTATAATATCACGAGTTGTACGGTGTGATTGGTGTGGCTGGTATGAGTCTTACCCGGGATTCAAAATCCTTCCTTAGTGTCAGCTCTTCCGGGCACAGTATCCTAACTGAGGTCTGGAGGAGGGTCATAGGGGGAGGAGCCAGTGCACACCAGGTAGTCCTAAAGCTCTCTTTAGTTGTGCCAAGTCTCCTGCGGAGCCGCTATTCCCCATGGTCCTTACGGAGTCCCAGCATCCACTACGGACTACGAGAAATAGATTTACCGGTGAGTAAAATCTTATTATATATATATATATATATATATATATATATATATATATATATATGACTTGGGGTTTGTTTTATTAGATAGAGCATGTCCCTGTGAAGTGCCTTTTGGGGTTGTGGTTTTTCAGAAAGTTACAGGTTTTTTTTAATTAAGAGAAATATGCCCCATTATAGAGATCGGGCATTTCAATTTGTTGCGCCTGCGCAGTGGCCGCCAGCAGGGGGTGTACTAGAGTGCCTTCTCTTGAGAGCCGCAATTCTCCCCGGTTATTCTGTAAATAGGAAAATAACCTCACAGGTTCACATAGGGCAGAGTTGCCACTACTAGTGCAGGGCTGTAACTTACAGTACTAAGGAAAAGCCATATACTAAAGCGGCACGGTGACCTCACCCCTCTCAGAGACACCAGGGCGCAGCACACTGGTACACACACCTGTTAGCTCAGGGCAGCACTATAGGACCCTCCTGTAATGCTGTGCTGGCGGCGTGTAGTGATCAGGGCACTGGGAGACTGGCTGGCTGGTCTCCGTCTCTGCTGCCTATAGAACTTCCACCTCTGTTATATATCAGGGCTGCTCTCCTGTTATGATTCCAATACTCTGGTCTGGGGATATCTTATAGCAAGGACCTGAGTACTGGAACGTAATGCTTGGAAAGGGAGTGGGAACGGGAATAGCCCCTGGCGCCCTATCTCCGTTGTCTCGCCCGTGCTGTCAGAAATCTCTTGCGAGACTATGGTTGCTTGGGCCCATGGCAGCCGCGTTTGAAGGGCGGATTACGTCTGCCCAACTCCGATGCCCCCTCAGGTCTTAATGGGAGACAAAGAGAAATCCGAGACAGGGTGATAACAAGGGGCCCTCTACTAAACAACAAAGCCAGGGGCTCAAAACTAACTTTAAACTAGAGTATGTGCGGAAAACCGCCAGGGAAAAGGACAACCAAAATACCCACTTGTCCACTCTTCTACCCGGCACCGGCGAGTTCCGGAGAGGAGTGTGGGAGCGTAAACCTCCGCAAATGCACCAACACAGAATACAAAATAAAGCGGCCTAGGCCGCAGCACGCGGCAGAGCCGCCACTCACGAAAACCACACGAGATCCTCTAGCGACTGTTGCGGGTAAATGAGGACTGGAAGACTCCTTGGGAAGAGATGACAACACTAAGATTCAGGAACTCTGAGGACAGGAATGACCGGACACAGCAGAACTGGAACAGACGTCAGCAAACCAAAGCAGCATGCAGGAAGCTATTACCGGCGTCTGTGTGAAGCACTGAGAAGGTATTTAGCAGGGAGTCCTTCAATCAGAAGTTCAGAGCCTGATTAGCACAATGCCGTGCAGCTGCCTTGCTGCACGACCAGAAGACAAGTGTGTGTGTAGTTCACTTGATTGACCCTGCAAGGGGAGCGCAGTCCGTCCGTGGCGTCCCCGTTGCTAGGGTCCAGGCGGCTCAGCGCGCCCGGCGTCCTAGCGTTGCTAGGGAGCCGGCGGCTAGCACGCTCGGCGTCCCTAGTTGCTAGGCGCCGGGCCGCGAGGACATCGCGGACCACGGCGCCTAACACCTGTGTGTTCTCTTCCTCTCCTACCTCACACTGGAACTGGCCGCCCAGAGAACGAGAGGGCAGCGGCTGACATCAGAGAGGGTGCAGCAATCTGTGTGGGCAGAGCCCCTCACAGCAAGGTGTCCTTATGCTGTGCCCCGTGTAATCACTGTGATCCATACAGACTCTCACCCTGGTATGCTCTCTATTATTTATTTTTTTACACTGCGGCATGCTCGAGGGAAGGGAGCAGGCACCACCCCACCGCCACTACTCCTCCGCCAGCATCACTGCCGAGCCGGTCAGTGTTCCGGCGGCAATGAGCAGTAGGCAGCCACCAGCAACAACAGTCAGGAAGCTGTTACTCCCGGCAGCAGTAGCGTCAAGCTGCAATTCAGCCAGCGGCACGATGATCCGGGAGACAGTGGCAGCACAGGGAAGCAGTACCCCCTCCAATCGCAGCACCAACTAGGAGACTGAGGCAGCAACCTGCCCCCAGCAGCAGCACCACCCTGATGATAGGTAAGATGCATTTTGGTGTCACAAGAAGGTGGCCGGAGTAGTGGCTGGCTGTGGTCACACCCCGGGGAAAAGTGATAGTGATTTCAGTGTTCCCTTGCGCGGGGATTGGATGTGTAGATGTATGGAGGCTATGTATGTATAGATGTGAGCGGCAGTGTGCGGATGTATGAGAGCGGCAGTGTGCGGATGTATGAGAGCGGCAATGTACGGCTGTATAACTGCGTCGGTGTGCGGCTGTATGAGTGCGATGGTGTGCGGCTGTATGCGTGCGGCGGTGTGCGGCTGTAAGAGTGCGGCAGTGTGCAGCTGTAAGAGCACGGCTGTAATAGCACGGCTGTAAGAGTGCGGCTGTAAGAGTGCGGGGTTGTACGGATGTATGAGAGCGGGGTTGTACGGATGTATGAGAGCGGGGTTGTACGGATGTATGAGAGCGGCAGTGTATGGATGTATGAGAGCAACAGTGTACAGTTGTGTGAGAGCGGCAGTGTGCGGATGTATGAGAGTGGCGGTGTACGGATGTATGAGAGCGGCAGTGTATGGATGGCAGCGTCATAGGGAGGGATGTCGGAATGCTGTTATAGGGTTCCTAATACAAAATGCCACGTTGGGCTTGATGGGCAGGTAGTGCGGCAAGCACACCCAAATTGGCATCTGACGTCGCCTGCAGTCCACACTGTTGTGAGGAGTCAGAGTTAATTTTGACTGTGTAGTGTACTCACAGAGGACCTACCGCCCGTCCCCTCCTCGCATCTGAGCAGCAGGTCAGGCTCTTATTTTCTTTTTAATCAGGAGAGGCCGAGTGAACTGTGAGCAGGGGGGCAGAGCTACATGGGACCCAGAGGGGCTGCTGTGCTGTCAGAGAGGGAGAGGAAGAGAGAGATGAAGCTACTGCAGATCCCCAGCTGATTGTGAGGTGCCGGGTTGAAGGGTGATGTGATCACCCTTCTCCCTCGCTGCCGCTGGGGACCGCATCTAGGCTTCCTCCATCGAGGGCATGCGGCGCAGCAGTGGGCAGCGTGTAATGAGTTTGTCTGACTCATTATACTGCTGCCTGTTGTGGACACCTCCGTCCGTACAGACTGGTGTACATGCCCAGCACAGAGGTGACAGTGTTGGTGGAAGTGCTGCCCAGTTCTGACCCTGCAGGCCTCCCTGATCTGACTGCGGCCTCTGCTACTGCTGCGGCCCGAAACCCCTGCCGGTCCCCTCCATAGACTTCTGCCTGTCCAGCGCTGAGGTACTAGGGGTATCCCAGCTGCGGGAAGGGTATGTCTCTGGCTTTCTCTCCGGCAGGGGAAGGTGACAGCGGCAGAGGAAGTGTTGCCCACCTCAGACACTGCAGGCCTCCCCGATCCAGCTGCGGCCACAGCTGATGCTGCCAGAACCCCCTGCTGGTCTCCTTTGTTGACTGCCGCATGGCCAGTGCTGAAGTACTGGGGGTAGGCCAGCTACGGGAAGAGTGTCTCTGCCTCGGGCTCTCTCTCTCTGTCAGGGGAAGGAAGGGCTGATTCTCTGGCACAACAGGGAGGGCTAGGCTGCAGGAACACAGCACTGGAAGAAACAGGAGGCCGAACTCATGACCAAAAAGTGAGCAGTGCAGTGATCAGCCCCCTAGTCTTTCCCTCTCTCTGGGTGCAGAGCTGTATTCTACAGAGAGAGCTGGGATGGGAAGAAGGGGAACGGCACCTGACACACACATACACGCGCGGCACCTGACACACACATACACACGCAACACCTGACACACACACATACACGTGCGGCACCTGACACACACACACGTAGCATCAGACACAATAAAATAAACATGCAGCACCTGACCCACACATACACGCGCAACACCTGACACACACACATACACGTGCGGCACCTGACACACACACACGTATCATCAGACACAATAAAATAAACATGCAGCACCTGACCCACACATACACGCGCAACACCTGACACACACACATATACACGTGCGGCACCTGACACACACACACGTACCATCAGACACAATAAAATAAACATGCAGCACCTGACACATGCATATACACGCAGCACCTGACACATGCATATACACGCAGCACCTGACACATACATATACACGCACACCATCAGACACACACATACACACGCAGTGCCTTACTCACACACACATAGACACGTGCAGCACCTGAGGCACACACATGTACACGCGCAGCACCTGACGCACACACATGTACACGCGCAGCACCTGACGCACACTCATGTACACACGCAGCACCTGACGCACACTCATGTACACGCGCAGCACCTAATGCACACTCATGTACACGCACAGCACCTGACGCACACTCATGTACACGCGCATCACCTGACACAGACATACGTATTCATGCACAGCACCAGACATACACTTGTACACACGCGGAGCACCTGATACTCACACACATATACACCCGCAACACCTGACACACACACACACGTGCGGCAGCTGACGCATACACACGCACCATCAGACACACTCATATATACACGCAGCACCTGACACACACATACACACAGGAGCTGACACACACATACACAGGCAGCACCTGACACACACACACATATACACGCGCAGCACCTGACACCACGCACTCACACGTACAAGCAATGCATTTCACGCCTACCTCCAGCCTCAGTTACAGGCTGCTGCCGCCTACCCCCCTCCCTGCATCAGCTGCAAAGGCAGCAAAATATTTTGACCAAAGTCTAAAGGCCCGTACACATTAAACGATGTCGCTCTGTGAGCTACATCGTCTAATGTTTCCCCTCCCGGGCCGGCCGGCGGCCGACTGTACACACTGAGCGATATGACCGCTCATATCGCTCAGTGACGTCACGCCCCCGCCAGCCCTGCATGAAGGTCGTGGACGACAGTCCACATCCTTCCTGCATGCCCTACCGACAGCGAAGATTGTTGCCGACCCGCGGGGCCGCGCATCGTTTGTCGCTGGCTGCATACACACTTAACGATAAAATGAGCGACGTCGCTCATTAAATCGTTAAGTGTGTACGGACCTTAAACAATTTGGTTTGGTTAATAAAATAATTTTGCACAGAACAGTGATGTTATACGAACATTTTCATTAAACATTTAAAAAATCAAATGTTTATTCTTTAAGTGAAATTTTACATTTCTGAATAAAAAAAATAAATGTAAAAAAAGCGATGAAATTCCATAGACAAAAAACCTTACGGTTTCACATGTCCCATTAAGGCTTCTTAGACATGATCGAAATTTCAGAAGCCTGTTGTAACTCTTCCACTCAAACTCCAAAAAGCAATGAAATTCCGATCATTAAGGCCTTAATGGACGTGTTCCTTGCGCAATACAGATATGGTATGCCATCACAGCCTGTGGGTAAGTGCAGATTCAGCACTCTCACAGAGTGAGATTGCTGTCAATCACACAATGGTGGAGCTGCTAATTCACAGATTTGTGTGCTCATTGGAATACACACATGCAGTCTATGCAACTGAAGGTCTGAGCGGAAGACAAAGCTGCTCAGATGAGGTAAGAGTGTTGTTGATTGGAGGGAGGAGAGCGGTGTGGATGGGGGAACAGAAGTGTGTGGATAGAGGGAACACTAAGCAGCACTAATGGGGGGGACAGAGAAACACAGGGGGTAATTCAGACCGCAGCAGCAGCAGCAGCGATTGCAGTCTGAATTAGTTTGTGAGGTGCGCACGTGCAATGGCCGCACTGCGCGTGCGTACCCCAGGAGCCCAGTGAGATGCTATCACCCTGCCTGATTGATAGGCAGAGGTGGTTGCGGGGAAGGAGGGGGGCGTGCAAACAGCGTTAGAATGCCATTGGCAGGGCATGGTCTGCACAACGGAGGCGTTTCCGGACCACTGGGGGGTGGGCTGTGGCGGTTATCCCCCTGCCAAGAGCGCAGGATCCACTAAATTTACCTTCAGGATGTCAGCTACATGAATAGGGTAAGAGTGGTGTGGATAGGGGGTAGATTAAGCAGCAAGTATGGGAAGGGAGACAGAGCGGTGCAGATGGGGGAAATGGTGCAGATGGGTTGAAAACACTGGCATGGATGGGTAGAAAACTGGTGCAGATGGGAGAGAAGACAGTGTGCCATGTACTGGAGGAGGCAGAGTGACGTTGAAGAAGGAAACACTGAGCAGCACAGAGAGAAGGAAACGGTGGTACAGACAATGCACAGGTGGGGAAAGACAGATGGTACAGATAAGTTAGTACAGACTAGCACAGATGGGAGAACACAGCAGTAGGGATTGGGGAAGACCGGGCAGCATGGGGGTGTATAGGGGAAGTAAGTGTAGATGCATAGACCGTAGATGGGGTATTATAGTTTAGCAATTAACCAAGATGTTTGAGGGAGCTAAATGTGTATACTAAGTGAGATGGATGTATGGAGTTAGAAGGATGTTGTAACAAGGTGGCTTTGTTGTGTTGACTGAATGGGATGGTTGTGGGCACTGTGTGGGATGGGAGCACCACAAAACTGCTCAGACCTTCAGTTGCATAGACTGCATGTGTGTATTCCAATGAGCACACAAATCTGTGAATTAGCAGATCCACCATTGTGTGAGTGACAGCAATCTCACTCTGTGAGAGTGCTGAATCTGCACTTACCCACAGGCTGTGATGGCATACCATATCTGTATTGCGCAAGGAACACGTCCATTAAGGCGTCAGCCTTAATGATCGGAATTTCATTGCTTTTTGGAGTTTGAGTGGAAGAGTTACAACAGGTTTCTGAAATTTCGATCATGTCTAAGAAGCCTTAATGGGACATGTGAAACCGTAAGGTTTTTTGTCTATGGAATATATATATATATCACAAACATATATGATTCATACATATATCACACACACATACATGATACATACATGAGAAAGACCTGGGATGGTGATGAGGCCAGGGCCCCCTGCTGATGTTGCGTTGAGGAAGGCAGTGTTCCAGGGCGGATGCCAGTCGGGGAGAGCGCCGCACAGCCCGGGAAAAATACTGCTGAGGAGCTACATCTGGAAGAGCCCCTGGGAGGGAGAGTGCCACATGCCCCATCCTGCGCGGCAGACTCTGCAGGCCTGCACATGGGAAGGGAGGTCTTTGGCCACACATACTCACCCTTCTGCTGAAGCCCCGCTGCTGTCCCCATCAGCGATCTCCAGCGGGGAGCGGGGCCAGGATGAACCTCAACCTGTGAGAACTATCTTCATGATCAAGAGATCTCATATGCAAGATAAGTATGTGTTGGGATAGGGCTGGGGAGGGCGGCTGCTCGGGCACACCCCCGTCAAGTTAAGGAGATTTAACTGAGGAAGCACAAGGGAACTCTCTTCTGGGGACAACAACTGCAGGGAGACCACATCTTTTCAGATGAACATGGGAGGGCAGAAGGCTGCCTAATACTGAAGCACCCTCAGACATTAAACCATATGCAACAACTATTGCAAGCATTCCTGGGGGAAGGTCTGCAGCAGACGGATTTGCATACGGTGATGTCATCCAAGCAGTGGGCCAAAGTTGGCTGGAACCCTCATCTGTATATGAAAAGAGAAAAGGGGCATGCAGGGCATGGCGGCCTTTTGCGGCGCTTGTATAACCCCAAGTTTGCATTAAACACCCCCACCCTCCTTCGGTGTGGGGCTCATGTTGGCCATGCCCAAGCCCCTGAAGCATTCAAGCTGATTTCTTGCAGCAGCTGGGCACTGTAACAGCTTCAGAGCTGCTCTACAAGACAAGTAAAAGGGTGTGGGCCCTGCAGCACCACCTGTAGTTTGCATACACACATATATAGGACAGCATCTCTTATATGCCCCAGGGTCAATAAAATAGTATCCTTGTCTAGGCTATCCATCCCCTCAGATAAGGTATTTGTCCATGCCGCTACAGCACTACACACCCAGGCCGACGCAATTGCCGGTCTGAGTAAGGTACCTGAATGTGTATAAATGGACTTCAGGGTAATCTCCTGTTTGCGGTCAGCACACTCTTTGAGGGTAGCCGTATCCTGGGACGGGAGGGCTACCTTCTTGGATAAGCGTGTTAATGCTTTGTCCACCCTAGGGGAGGATTCCCATCGTAACCTATCCGTTGATGGGAAAGGATACGCCATAAGAATCCTTTTGGAAATCTGCAGTCTTTTATCTGGAGATTCCCAAGCTTTTTCACATAACTCGTTCAGCTCGTGTGAGGGGGGAAAGGTTACCTCAGGCTTCTTTCCCTTGTACATATGTACCCTCTTGTCAGCGACAGGGGGTTCCTCTGTGATGTGCAAAACATCTTTTATTGCAATAATCATAAATCGAATGGATTTTGCCAATTTTGGCTGTAACTTTGCATCATCGTAATCGACACTGGAGTCAGAATCCGTGTCGGTATCTGTGTCAACAATCTGGGATAGTGGGCGCTTATGAGACCCTGACAGTCCCTGCAACATAGGATCAGGCATGGGTTTAAATCCTGACTGTCCCAAAGCTTCTGCCTTGTCTAATCTTTTGTGCAATGAGTTTACACTAGCATTTAAAACATTCCACATATCCATCCGATCAGCTGTCGGCGGAGACACCACATTCATTTGCTCCCGCTCCTCTCTAATATAGCCTTCTTCCTCAGACATGTCGACACACGTGTACCGACACACTACACACACAGGGAATGCTTTTTCTGAAGACAGTTTCCCCACAAGGCCCTTTGGAGAGACAGAGAGAGAGTATGCCAGCACCCCCCCCAGCGCTATATAACCCAGGAATAAAACAGTAACTTAATGTTTGCCCAGTAGTGCTGCTGTATGTAATTTGCGAATTATGTGCCCCCCCCCCCTCTTTTCAACCCTCTTGTCTAACGTGGTATAAGCAGGGTAGAGTCCGGGGAGCTTCCTCTCAGCGGTGCTGTGGAGAAAAAATGGCGCTGGTGAGTGCTGAGGGAGAAGCCCCGCCCCCTCGGAGGCGGGCTTCTGTCCCGCTTAAACTGTAAAATTGGTGGGGGCTTATACATATATAAAGTGCCCAGCTGTATATATGTTATATTTTTGCGAAAGAGGTTTATATTGCTGCCCAGGGCGCCCCCCCTGCGCCCTGCACCCTTACAGTGACCGGAGTATGTGAGGTGTATGGGAGCAAAGGCGCACAGCTGCAGTGCTGTGCGTTACCTCAGTGAAGATCATGAAGTCTTCTGCCGCCTCTGAAGTCTTCTTTTCTTCTCATACTCACCCGGCTTCTATCTTCCGGCTCTGCGAGGGGGACGGCGGCGCGGCTCTGGGACGGACGGCGAGGGTGAGATCCTGCGTACCAATCCCACTGGAGCTAATGGTGTCCAGTAGCCTAAGAAGCAGGACCTTGCAACTCAGATAGTAGGGCTGCTTCTCTCCCCTCAGTCCCTCGATGAGGGAGTCTGTTGCCAGCAGTGCTCCCTGAAAATTAAAAACCTAACAAAATACTTTCTGTCAGAAAGCTCAGGAGAGCTCCTGAAAAGCACCCAGTCTCCACTGGGTACAGTATCAAACTGAGGTCTGGAGGAGGGGCATAGAGGGAGGAGCCAGTGCACACCCAGAACTAAAGTCTTTCTTAAAGTGCCCATGTCTCCTGCGGAGCCCGTCTATCCCCATGGTCCTTACGGAGTCCCCAGCATCCTCTAGGACGTTAGAGAAAATAGGATTTTAATACCTACCGGTAAATCCTTTTCTCTTAGTCCGTAGAGGATGCTGGGCACCCGTCCCAGTGCGTACTGTGTCTGCAGTTATTAAATGGCCCTTAACTCCAGAACATTTATGTGGAGATGAAAACATCCAAGGAAGACTTGACCATCTTCCTTGGATGTTTTCCCCCTGTGTGACTGCTCTCCAGCCTCGGAGGGTTGCATCCGTGGTCCCTAGGATCCCGTCCTGGATCCCGAACCATCGCCTCTCTAGGTGGTGAGAACTGTGCAGCCACCAATGGAGTGAGATTCTGGTCTTGGAAGACAGGATTATCCTCCGGTGCATGTGTAGGTGGGATCCGGACCACTTGTCCAACAGGTCCCACTGGAACACTCTGGCATGGAACCTGCCAAACTGAATGGCCTCGTAGGCCGCAACCATCTTCCCCAGCAACTGAATGCATTGATGGATTAACACTCTTGCTGGTTTCAGAATTTGTTTGACCAGACTCTGGATCTCCAGAGCCATTCCACTAGAAGAAAACCTCTTCTGTGTCCAGTATCACTCCCAAAAACAACAACCGCGTCATTGGGACCAACTGCGATTTTGGCAAGTTTAGGAGCCAACCATGTTGTTGAAGAACTGTCAGGGACAGTAGATGTTTTGCACCAACTGGTCCCTGGATCTCGCCTTTATCAGGAGATCATCCAAGTACGGGATAATTGTGACTCCTTGCTTGCGAAGGAGGACCATCATTTCCGCCATCACCCTGGTGAAAATCCTCTGAGCCGTGGACAGACCAAACGGCAACGTCTGAAATTGGTAATGACAATCCTGAATTGCAAACCTCAGGTAGCTTGATGCTGTGGCTAAATGGGAACATATAAGTAGGCATCCTTTATGTCTACCAAAACCATGAAATCTCCTTTATCCCCCGGACTGGAGATCACTACCCTGAGAGATTCCATCTTGAAATTGAATTTCTTTAGGTAGAAATTAAGGGATTTCAGATTTAAGATTGGTCTGACTGAGCCGTCCGGCTTCTGGACCACGAAGAGGCTTGAATAAAAACCTTCTCCCTGCTGACTAAGGCTGATTTGAACAATCGGTGAGGGGGAACGTCTTGAAACCCCAGTTTGTACCCTTGGGACACTATTTGTAAAACCCACGAGTCCAGGTCCGAATGAATCTAGAACTGACTGAAGAGTTTTAGACGTGCCCCCCACTGGTGCGGGCTCCTGCAAGAGAGCCCCAGCGTCATGCAGTGGATTTGGCAGAAGCAGAGGACGATCTCTGCTCCTGCGATCTTGAAGAGGCTACAGACCTCTTCCCTCTTTTCCTTCCTCTACCTGCAAAGAAAGGGGAATCTTAACTTCTTGCATATCAATTGGGCCGAAATGACTGCGTCAGATAATGATGCGTCTTCATCCATTGAGAGGGAACATAGGGCAAGAAGGATGACTTACCTGCGGGAGCTGCCGAGATCAAATTAACTAGGCCGTCGCCAAACAAGGCTTCACCTTCATAGTGAAGAGACTCCCTTTCTTCTTGGAGTCAGCATCAGCATTCCCTTGGTGAATCCACAATGCCCTCCTATCCGAGACTGCCATGAAATTGGCCCGTGAGCACTTGTGCCCGGTGTAGGATTTTTAAATATGTGTAGTTTACTGTATGCAAGGGTTTAAAACCTTTTAGGAACTGAGATCTAAGGTGTATTACATGTAGTTTAAAAAAAAACAAAAAAGGTTTATTTTATGGCAGTAGTTTCCAAACTGGGGTTCTTGCACTGGTAGCATAGTTTGGTGGTCCAGGACCAATTAAAATTATTTATACTTTATTAAATTGGCAAAACCATTCCCTCACAACATAACTGAACCTGAGGATGACATGCTATAAACACAATTTACTTAATTTTATATTTTTTTCTGAATTTCTCAATAAAAAAAAATTTGGCCTAGGGGTGCCGTGAAACAAATTTTGATACTCTAGGGCAGGGGTGTCAAACCCATGGGCCGCATGCCGCCCCCAATGCATCCTTTTGTGGCCCACAGGCCGGGGTCCGACAGGGGTCCTTTTGTGGCCCGATCACCTTGCTTAGGGCGAGGGCAGGAGAGTGCAGCCAGAGTCTTTGCTTTCTATGTGCGGCACCATCTTCCCGAAGAGATCACCGGGAAGATAGTGCCCCTTCCACTGGCTACAGCGCAGGTATACTGGGGTGGGGTAGCAAACTGGGGGCCCCAATGGGCCCCTCCAGCAGTCCCTCTACCAAAACACGTCTTTTGGTGGTTTTGCGGTGTTGTTATAACTACATGGTGACGATACTGTAGCACAGAGATTTTCAACCATTTACAACTCACGTCACACAGAACAAGATTTAAATATTGACAAGGCACACTGAAATATAATGGTGATGCATGGTGCAGTATCGTGTCCTAGGATGTCATGTCGCAGCTTCTCCATAGGTAACGCCTGAACAGGCCCGGTGACAGGGGGGACAAAGGGGACACTTGTTCAGGGCTCCAAGTATTAAGAACAGAAATAATGGGGCCACAGTGCCAATATTGCTTTTTAAAGTGTATCCACCAACTGCTCAATTTAAGCAGGAAAACAATTAACAGGCCAACTAAACCCTCCCCCCTCCTTTTACCCCATCACTTTGTCCAGTCCCTGTGGTCCATACTGTATTGCCATTATTATGCATGTTGCTGTGCTGGCCCTTTTCTGAATGTCCCTGCCACCGCCACCGAAGAGCTGGATAGCCCAGTATGAAAACCACCTGCCGGCCTCACTGACGGTCCGAGTCAAAGGCTCCATTTTTTTTAAAGATCCCTCTGCCAAGTTAAGGGGGGGTTGAGGGGGCCCCAGAGATATCAGTGCACTGGGCCCCAAGATTTCTGTTGCTGGCCCAGACCCTCAGGGGCGTATCTACCCCTTGGCCAGGATGGCACTTGCCAGGGGCACCATCCAGCTGTGCCAACCGTGGCTAAGGGATAGAGTTCTGCAGTCTCGAAAGGGCGCTATGGCAATCAGCGTGGGACTGACCAATTAGACGGTGAGGGAAGGATACTGAAATTGTCCCAACCCTGTTACAGTTTGAAACGCCCCTCAACTGCTGTCCACGGCTTCACTCCTAGCTCTGCCCCTTTGAAATTATTAATCCCTACCCCCCGGTAGGCGGAGTTCTCCAGGCCCATACTCAGGAGTCACCACTGCTGTACATTATGTGCCGGTTGTAGAGGCAGAGCGGGGAACATCAGAGAACGCCACAAATTACACAGTGGGCAAGGAGATGGCTGGAGACAGCTGCACAGCCATGCCTTGCAAGTTCGAGAGAGCTGTTGAATTTCAGCACTTCAAGTCAGAGCCTGCCCCCTGCTGCCCAAGCAGTCCGTGACAGTTAGTGTCGAGGAGGGGGGGATTTGTGCATGTGTGCTATCAGTGTGTGTGTGGGGGGGGGGGGGGGTGGAGGATGTGTGTGACTGTGAGGGAGCTGTCAGTGTCAGTGGGGAGAGGAGCAGGAGGGAGTTGTCAGTGTGTGGAAGTGATGAGAGTTGTCAGTACTGGGGAAATGTGTGTGTGTGTGTACTAGATTTAGGAGTGTGTGTTTGTGAGAGGTTTCAGTTGGGGAATTAGAGTTCATACAGTTATTAAATGTTTTCATATTGAGAACTACATCTCCCAGCATATACAGTGTGCTGGGGATGCTAACAAGCTTTATTTAAAAGTTTAAAAAACATTGCTTTTATGACTGCAATGGTTAAAAAGGGAGAGCTATAAATCAATTTATCAGTGAATGATCGCAGTTTGAGCTGTTACATTTTACTGAACCACCTATCCCTCCACACTCACTACCTGTCCTCAGGATACATTTACCATCCCGGCAGACGGTATACCGGCGGTCATTTGACCGATGTTGGAATCCGGACACCACTTGGGAGACTGGTGCCGGCACACAGACAGCCAACATCCCGAAGGCGAGTATTGGAGGGAGGGTTAGGACCGGGGTAGTGGGTGTTAGGGAAGGCACTAGGAGGGGGGGGGGTTAGTCCTAGCTGCCACCCCCTGAGGGTTAGCTCTATCCGCCACCCCCCCAGAGGGTTAGGATTAGGTATCATGTGACTGCTGGAATCCCGAGCGCCGGATGCCATACCCAACCCCCTTTACTTTTTCAGGCATTTCTATCTCTCCTCTCTCTATGGTGTTCCGATTGCCCACTTTCCCTTGTGCTTTTCTCTCTCTCTCTCTCTCTCTCCTTTGTTTAGAGCATCAGTTTCTGTAGTCCACTTTATCCTTATTTTTTCCAGTGTTTCACTATCTATCTGATGTAATGAGGATGTATGGTCTAGAGGGATCAGTAATGCATTGTACTGTATAGAGGCGTCAGGGATGTAGCGTAGGTTATAGAGGCATCAGGGATGTAGCGTAGGTTATAGAGGCATCAGGAATGTAGCGTAGGGAATAGAGGCATCAGGGATGTAGCGTAGGGTATAGAGGCGTCAGGGATGTAGCATAGGGAATAGAGGCGTCGGGGATGTAGCGTAGGGAATAGAGGCGTCAGGGATTTAGCTTAGGGAATATAGGCATCAGGGATGTACTAGCAGGTATATAGAGGTCAGTGTACTGTATAGAGGGGTCAGTAATGCAGTGATGGTTATAGAAAGGTCAGTGATGTAGTGTAGGGTATAGAGGGGTCAGTTATGTAGTGTGGGGTAAAGAGGGGTCAGTAAAGATACTAAGCTGAAGTACTTAGAACACTTCTTGAATTAAGACACAACCTGCAAGAAAAAGTATGCAATACGGGTGAAAAGGCAAATGTCAGAGGTCTGATACAAGTGACCAGCTCCACACCTTGCACCACATAGCGTTATGTTAAACTGGGATATGTTCTTTTTTGGTGTGTGTGTGTGTGTGTGTGTGTGTGTGTGTGTGTGTTGTGTGTGTATGTGTGTGGGGGGGGGGGTGCCAAAGGAAATTTTTGCCATTGGCTCCTTTGGTCTAGAACCAGCCCTGATCACAAAATATTTTTGTCTAAGCAGACTGGACACTGATCAGCGTTGGCTCATTCTCAGCCCCCCGCCCAGCCTCTGCTGCCAACAGACTGCTATTAGCTAGTTAACCTTCTGCCTTCCCTATCTATGACACAGACTGCTGCTAATGCTACCAGACTGTTCCCAGTGGCTTCACACCAACAGTGAATCCCAGCCGATGATGTAGGGCAGCGTGTGGGGGAGGGGGTCAGTTGCTGTGGCTCCAACATGGTAACCGCCAATGGACTGCAATGCTTTATCGAAAGTGGGGGCGCCAGTCCCTTACTTTGCCAGGGGCGCTTGGACCCCTAGCTACACCTCTGTTGACCCTAACCGATACCCCTAAACTAACCATAATTCCTGCAGTAAAAATCCATGTTTCTATGTATATAGGGGGTCATTCCGAGTTGATCGCATGCTGCCGTTGTTCGCTGCGTAGCAATCAGTTGAAAAAAAATGGCTAATCTGTGCATGCGCATGCTCCGTAATGTGCATGCGCATCGTACGGGTACAAAGTCCATTGTGGTTTTGCACTAGTTCTAGCGATTATTCCAATCACAGAACAGGCCACAAGGAGATTGACAGAAAGAGGGCGTTTCTGGGTGGCAACTGACCGTTTTCAGGGAGTGCTTGGAAAAATGCAGGCGTGGCAGAAGAAATGCAGACGTGGCTGGGCATTCGCTGGATGGGTGTGTGACATCAAAAGCCATCCCTCGGTTGTTAGAATCAACGCACACGAAGTGTAACTACAGTGCTGGTCTTATTTTGAAACGATTTTGCAGGCGCTCTGCTGCTCAAGTGTTCGCACTTCTCCAAAGTGAATATACACTCTCCAGTGGGCAGCGACAATGCGTTTGCATGGCTGCTAAAAACTGCTAGCGAGCAATCAACTCAGAATGACCCCCATAGTGTATTGCAAGAAAATATCTGTAAATCCAATGGTACCGTAAGTGCGGTATATACTCGCACTTCTTTGCGGGGTGAGAACATCTCCCCTAAGTGAAGTCAGCCCTATGAATAGAGTTTGTGTGATCCCTGTGCAGCAGTCACAGAAAGGGTTCATCTCTGCAGTTTGTCACTCAAATTACATTGCTGCATTTTTTCTAGAAGTGGATCTGAGAGCTGTTACCCGCAGACCAGCTACAATAATTATCCTGGGTACTCACTAGACCAGTGGTTCTCAAACTGCACCCTGGGGTGCCTCAGGACACTTGCAGGGGTGCCTTGGATTGGTGGTCCAGGACCAATTCAAAATATTTATAGTTAGTGTTATAGGCAAAACCAGTGCTGTTGGCTGGCAATCATAACATATGTGCACAAGCAGAAGCAAATCCTGTCCCCTACCAAAGGGCCAGTGCTAGGGTGTTTGGCGCCTCCCTGCAAACTATTAATTTGGGCCCTCTCTCCAATACTTAATAAAGGGACAGTGCGCTCCTTAAAACAAGAAGGTGTGGTATCACAAGGAAGGGGCATGGCCACACAATAGCACCCCAAATCAAAATACGCCACACAGTAGCACTATCTTATTGTCATTACACCGCATGTAATAATAATAATAATAATACCCACAGTCGCAGTGCCCTTTATACACATAACCACCATATCAGTGCAGTTTACACACATAATGCCAACAGTAGCAGTGCCCCTTCTACACATGCCCACGGTGGCAATCCTTTACATGGCAAATATCAACCTGGTTTTGCCATGTAAAGGATTGCCACTTTAAAAACAAACAATCAAACAAAAAAAAAAAACAACAGGAAAAAACACAAAATCTCTCACTTTCTGATTCTCACACCCTATTACATTCCTCCCTATATATTTAAATGTTTCTATTACTGTATGTTCCCTCTTCCCTTCTCCAAACTATACACATCAACATTTTTTAGTATTTCCAGGTAAGTTTTGTGATGTAGGCCATGCACAATTTTAGTTGCCCTAATGTATTTACAGCCTTCTGGAGATATGGCTTCTGGAACTGAACACAGGATTCTAAATGTGGCTGTACCAAGGACCTATACAGTGGCATTACAGGTTGAGTATCCCTTATCCAAAATGCTTGGGACCAGAGGAATTTTGGATATCGGATTTTTCTGTATTTTGGAATAATTGCATACCATAACGAGATATTATGGTGATGGGACCTAAATCTAAGCACAGAAGGCATTTATGTTTCATATACACCTTATACACACAGTCTGAAGTTCATTTAATACAATTTTTTTAATAACTTTGAGTATTAAACAAAGTTTGTGTACACTGAGCTATCAAAACACAAAGGTTTCACTATCTCAGTCTCACTCAAAAAAGTCCGTATTTCGGAATATTCCGTATTTCGGAATATTTGGATATGGGATACTCAACCTGTATTACTTTTTTCTGCTACTGGTTCTTTAACCTATGCAAACAAGCATCTAACTTGCCTTTCCTATTGCTTTGTTACATTGCTTACCTGAAATAGTAATACTTAGATAGCTTTCCTCTTGCCATTATAATGCCCTTAATATTATAGTTAGCCTTTGCATTTTTGAGACGTGTATGATTTTGCATTTTTTGGCATTAAATGTTGCCATGTTCTTGACCATTCCTCTAGTCCAGGGGCAGAACTGCCAGAGACAACGGAGTCAGTTGCCGCCGGGCTCCAGCCCTAAAGGGGCTTCCTCCATTGCCCCCCGGCTGTTACGTGCCCTTCCTACTAAATAGACAAAGGCGCTACCAGCAGGGTCTCGCAGTTTGTACATTCCATGCCGTAACACCCTTCTTTCCACCTTCACAATGAAGCTATTGGTACTTTGCAAAAAAAAAAATTATTAGCATTGCAACTCAGCAGATCAATGCAGTGTGCAGCCACACACTCCATATATCTGCTCAGCCACAAAGCTGATTATTTCTTCACAAAGTACAAGGTGAGCTCCAAATAGAATTCTCTAGCTTAGATTATACCTTTCTATGCAAGGGTAAATAGCTCAATTGTTTGACTGCAATGCCACAGGAAATGGTTTGGATCCAAGACAGTGTGACTGAATAATAAAGAAACCTTAAGATGAGTTCATGAATGTTGTATAAGTATTAGTGAGAGAAGGGGTCAGGAGCATGCTAGGCTGCAAAAAATAAGGTAGGCTGCAAGTGAAAGTAATGATCTCCTATATATTTTCCCAGATCTGTCACTCTGTGTGGCTAACTATGGGGGAAGTCACAGCAATGGGCGGAGACGGCAACTGCAGGACGATACACCAGTGCCAGCAGCAGACCGTAACAAAGTGACAGATCAGGGAGAATATATAGGAGGTAGGGAGGTGGCCATGGTACATGGCTGGCCAAGGGACACTAGCTCATGTACCCCTTTACCACTGAGGCTGGCCACCAAGGATGGACCTGTCACCAGTGCACATGCAATAACCTCTTCTGCTGCCCTCTTTGCAACTCAGATTGCCCAGTGCTCCCCTTCGCTAACAGTCCACAAAGTTTCCCCATCTCACGATCTGCCTCCTCACCCCCACTTTCATCTCTACAGCACACGCGCATATCATACAAGATCCCATCATGCGTACGTAGGTCTAAAATGCAAGAGGGAGGTTGGGGGGAGATTGGCATGCGCCAGCAACACCACACAGCTCACTGTGACCACAGTGGAGAGGCGCTGCAACAGGACAATACACCAACCTCGGAGCAAGGAACTGCGTCGGTCAGGAGGAGAACTATTTCAATAGCATAAAAAGGTTAATGCGTCCCACCCTATGGACACCAGACTCATCAAGTCACTGTTGCCAGAGTCTCATACAATGACTCTGAACCTCTAAGCACACTATTTGACTGTCCACACCCTGCTGTGCCTATTACCCATCTCCTCCACCACCCTCAACACTGACCCACACATCATTCACCCACAAAGATACAATAAAGGTAGTTTGGATAAATTAGCTAAATGAAATGGATTTAACCAATTTATCTAAATGACCATTTTTGGATGTTTTCCAGTGTTTGTGAGCAAATGGTCAATTGTAATTTGCTGCCACATATTAGCATAATTTTGTTTCAACTAGAAAAAAAAATTGGACAGATAATCTAAGTGTGGATCCAGTTTAAAGGTCCGTATTCACGGCCCAATTTTGGGGAGAGATGTGTGCTGAGCGAACTGCTCAGCACACATCTCTCCCCCCGCTCAGCACAGCGTGATGTGTGCTGAGCGTACGGGGGGTGGGGGGGGCGCTCATTTCACCCCCTGTGTAGGGCATTCTGTGTGTATCCAGCTTAACAGGTGTGAGCATCATACAACTACTGACTTGCGAGTAACTATACAGCAGCTCCATACCTTGTGACTTGAAGAAACACCAGTTAACCCCGGGAATGCTGCAGTCAAAGCAACAATTCCTCTTCTTACATTCCGCTGCACTTATTGTGGGGTAGCCGCAATCCCTTCTGCTGTACGGTTCCACATTACATTGTTTCTTGTCACTTCCTGTTGATGCAGTAAGGAAACATCCAGGAATTACAGCAGCTTAGTTTTTTTTTTTTTTAACTGGGGCAATTAAGCTAGATCACAGGGCAATTTAGCTCCTTTGGTCCTTTTTTAGGACCAGTTAATCAGACAGTTGAGCAAACTGAAAAACAGCTAACAGGAAATTTCCACTTAAATGGTATTTTCTAATCTTATCTGACCATGACTAAGAATAAAGGATACACAAGATAAACTCTTAGAGCCATGGACCTTATCCATGTTTAAGCTCCATCAAATCTGTAATCAATAGCACTACATGCTCCCACTTTACCACTGTACTATATACTCTACCTGTGTTTTTAAGGTAAAAACACCATTTAACCCCAGTGACACTTGAATTAAAGCAGCAGCCTCTGGAATAGCATTCCTTAGCATTAATCCCAGGAAATCTGCAATCTTCACGCTCTTTGATAGCCATGCTACATTGCTGTTTACTTGGATGGAGCAGAGAGCACAACATCAGGACATAGGAAATATTACAATGCATGATAAGAAAGGTGTGAGCTCTACAGCAAGGCCTCTAACCCTTTGCCAGTGCCAAATACATAGGGCTTAACTCAGATCTGATCACAGCAGCAAATTTATTAGCTAAAACCATGTACACTGCAGGGGGGGGGGTATAATATGTGCAGAGAGAGTTAGATTTTGGTGCGGTGTGTTCAAACTGAAATCTAAATTGCAGTGTAAAAACAAAACAGCCAGTATTTACCCTGCACACAAACAATATAACCCACCTAAATCTCTCTGCAAATGTTATATCTGCCCCCCCCCCCCCCCCCATCCCTGCAGTGCACATGGTTTTGCCCACTAGCTAACAAATTTGCTGCATCTGGGAATTACAGCAGCTTAATATTTCTTTTTACAGAAGGTTCAGCAAATTAAATTATTTAGTGAAATACTGTAATCATAACAGTTACAGGGATATTGTAGGTAGATTTATTGTCAGTGGATAAATGTAAAAATTAAACCCTTAGGCATAGTTCCAAAATGCTGTCATTGCAATCCAGATTTTAAGGATATCATGCTTGAGCACAGGTGACTTAATTAGAACTTCGGTCAATGTGAATTAACCATTGGACTCAACCATGGTTATCCTTAAAACCCAGGGGTCTATTTAAGATCGATCTTAATCGATGTTGGGCTTCCAGGTTGAAAAAAACACACACATTTACTAACATTTTAAAATTTATATAAAAAAATCATCTGTTCGTAAATGCAGTGCACATGGTTTTGCCCAACTGCTAACAAAAATCCTGCTGCGATCAACTCAGAATTACCCCCCATGGCCCTCATTCCGAGTTGTTCGCTCGCAAGCTGCTTTTAGCAGCATTGCACACGCTAAGCTGCCGCCTACTGGGAGTGAATCTTAGCATCTTAAAATTGCGAACGAAAGATTTGCAATATTGCGATAAGACATCTCTGTGCAGTTTCTGAGTAGCTCGAGACTTACTCTGCCAGTGCGATCAGTTCAGTGCTTGTCGTTCCTGGTTTGACGTCACAAACACACCCAGCGTTCGCCCAGACACTCCTCCGTTTCTCCAGCCACTCCCGCGTTTTTCCCAGAAACGGTAGCATTTTTTCCCACACGCCCCTAAAGCGGCCTGTTTCCGCCCAGAAACACCCACTTCCTGTCAATCACATTACGATCACCAGAACGATGAAAAAACCGTGAGTAATATTCCTAACTGCATAGCAAATTTACTTGGCGCAGTCGCAGTGTGAACATTGCGCATGCGCATTAAGCGGAAAATCGCTGCGATGCGAAGAAAATTACCGAGCGAACAACTCGGAATGACCACCTATGTGCACTGCAGGGAAGGCAGATTTAACATGTGCAGAGAGAGTTAGATTTGGGTGTGGTGTGTTCAATCTGCAATCTAATTTGCAGTGTAAAAATAAAGCAGTCAGTATTTACCCTGCACAGAAACAAAATAACTCACCCAAATCTAACTCTTTCTGCACATGTTATATCTGCCTCCCCTGCAGTACACATGGTTTTGCCCAACTGCTAACAAAATTCCTGCTGCGATCATCTTGGAATTACCCCCATCGATTGATGTTTTCACACTGCTCGTGTATATAAGACATATAGGGCCTAATTCAGTTTGGATCGTAATACGCGTTCCAACTGCAAAAACTATGAAGAGGATGGGGGCATATACGCAGGGTCCATCCTGTGCGTGTGCCTACATTTTCTCCGGGTGTCCCGCAGAAAATGCGAATGCCTCTGCCTGTCAATCAGTAGAGGGCGTACCTTCGCAGGTATATCGCGATCATGAGCCATGTCTCCCATTTTTGTCATTATAGGTGCTCTGTGAGCTGCTGGCCATGCCCCAGCCCCTCTGTCTCCCGTGAATAGACATTGAGGCTTATTCAGACCAGATCGCTTCAATTTATTTTCACCCAGCGGGCAATCTGGTCTGCACTGCACATGCGTATGCGCCACAATGCGTAAGTGCGACGGTCCGGAGATCACAAGAAGATTGACAAGAAGAGGGTGTTTGTGTGGGTGGCAACTGAATGTTTCTAGGGAGTGTCCGGATAAACACTGGAGGGACCCGGCGTTTTGTGGGAGGATTTGTGACGTCACCTCAATGGCTGAGTAAGTGCTGAGCTGTGCAGCTCTTGTGCACATGTGATCACACACCTGCACAGCAAATTTTCCCTTCCGCTGTAGGTGGCAACTACCTGATTACAGGGATGCAAAAAACACACCCTAGCGATCAGGTCTGAATTACCCACAATGTGCATATTTGCAGAGCAACAAGCTACAGGGAGCCTTCCACCCCCCCCCCCTTCCCCATGGGAAGGGGGGGGGGGTTGTTTGGGTTAGCTGGACATTCCCCAAAAAAGTGACTGTCCTGCAAAAATTGGGATAGTTGGGAGGTATGTTCAAATACATTTATTGTTTTGCATGCAGGGTAAATACTGGCTTCTTTGACATTTAGCCACAAATGCTGCACAGCTGAATTACAGTATTACACTGCAATTAACAGTTATGCTAGGACATTCCCCCTCCCAAATCTACCTCTCTCTGCATGTTACATCTGTCCCACAGTGGCGTGCGGTGAGGTCAGTGGCTAGTGAGGCACTACAGCCATAATGTCCGCCGAATCCTGCCGATGACCCTTAGCCAATGCCCGCTACTGCCTCTGAGCCGATACCCGCTGCCACCGCCAATGGCTTACAAACTCGCCCACAATCAACTGACCCAGCCCTCCACCACTAATTTCTATCTCAGTCCGATGCCGCCAATGCCCGCTGCCTGCCTGCTCATTGTTCTCGTTATATATTATAAATTTTTAAAGAAAAAAAAAATGAGTGTTTGGGACTGGGAAGGGTGAGGGAGGAGGACATGAATGCAATTTTGTTGTCCAGGGCTTCCATTAACTTAAAGGAGAAGGGTCTGAATGGGTTAAAAAAAATGCGTGAGGTCCCCCCTCCTTAGTATAACCAGCCTCGGGCTCTTTGAGCCGGTCCTGGTTATTTAAATACTGGGGGAAAAATTGGACAGGGGTTCCCCGTATTTAGACAACTAGCACCGGGCTCTTAGACCGGTCCAGGTTCCAAAAATACGTGGGACAATAGATGTAGGGGTCCCCCATATTTTTAAAACCAGCACCGGGCTCCACTAGCCAGAGAGATAATGCCACAGCCGGGGGACACTTTTATGTAGGTCCCTGCGGCACTGGCATTACCCCTCCAACTAGTCACCCCTGGCCGGGGTTCCCTGGAGGAGTGGGGACCCCTTAGATCAAGAGGTTCCTCCCCTCGAGGCACCCAAGGGCCAGGGGTGAAGCCCGAGGCTGTCCCCAGCACCCCTGGGTGGTGGGTGCCGGGCTGATAGCCATGTGTGTAAAAAAAGAATATTGTTTTTTCGTTGTGGAACTACAAGGCCCAGCAAGCCTCCCCCGCTTGCTGGTACTTGGAGAACCTCAAGTACCAGCAGGCGGGGAAATAACGGGCTTGCTGGTACCTGTAGTTCTACAACAACAAAAAATACCCAAATAAAAACACAAACACACACAGCGTGACAGTAAAATTATTGAGACAGGCTGTAGCATGTGGGTGCATGTAACCCTATAAAAGTGATGGATTGGGTGACTATTACAATACCCACTGTTGCTGTCTGAAAAATGATGGATTTATAGATTGCTCTGCCGAGACATGTTTTTTTCTAAAATTCACCACAGGTATGGATGGATAGTATACTTGACGACACAGAGGTAGGTAGAGCAGTGGCCTACTGTACCGTAATGCTATATATTATATTATTTATTATTATTATTATCCTTTATTTATATGGCGCCACAAGGGTTCCGCAGTGCCCAATTACAGAGTACATAAACAAATAATCAAACAGGAAAACAGCAACTTACAGTTGACGACAATATAGGACAAGTACAGGGTAAATAAACATAGCTACATCAGCAGATGACACTGGAATAAGTATCAGGTGGCAGAAGACTGCTGGATTTGGTGCAGCTGAAGATTATTAAAGTAAGAAAAGAGTAAGCACATGAGGGAAGAGGGCCCTGCTCGTGAGAGCTTACATTCTAAAAGGGAGGGGTAGACAGACAGGGGTGAGACAGATGGGGTACATAGAGAGCATGGAACAGAGGTTTAGGATGAGATTTGGCTGGGTTTGGTGAAGAAGTGGGTCTTGAGAGCCCGTTTGAAGTTTTGTAGAGAGGTGGAGAGTCTGAGGGGGAGAGGTAGGGAATTCCAGAGAAGTGGTGCAGCACGTGAAATATCATGGAGGTAGGAGTGGGAGGAAGTAATCCGTAGGCAGGAGAGTCGGTGTGCATTAGCAGAGCGAAGAGGACGGGTGGGAGTGTAAAGCGAGATAAGATCAGAGATGTAGATGGGAGAGGAGTGGGTGAGGGCTTTGTAAGCAAGTGTGAGAAGCTTGAAATGGATTCTGAAAGGGAAGGGGAGCCAGTGAAGGACTAGTAAGAGAGGAGAGGTGGACGTAGTGCGTTTGGTGAGGAAAATGAGCCGGGCAGCAGCATTGAGGATAGATTGGAGTGGAGAGAGGTATTTGTCAGGAATGCCAGTCAGGAAGAGATTACAGCAGTCCAGTCTGGAGATGACCAGTGAGTGGATAAGAGTCTTAGTAGCATCCTGGGTCAGAAAGGGTCTGATCCTGGAAATATTTTTTAGATGAAAACGGCAGGTTTGTGAGAGGTGCTGAATGTGTGGTTTGAAGGAGAGGGAGGAGTCAAGGATTACTCCAAGACAGCGCGCTTGGGGGGTAGAGGAGATAGTAGTGCCATCAATAGATAATGAGATTGTAGGAGGTGAGATTATGCGGGAGGGAGGGAAGATGATCAGCTCGGTCTTAGACATGTTAAGTTTAAGAAAGCGCTGGGACATCCAGGAAGAGATAGCAGAGAGACAGTTGGAGATACGAGTGAGGAGAGTAGGGGAGAGGTCTGGAGAGGAAAGATAGATTTGAGTGTCATCAGCATAGAGATGATATTGGAAACCAAAAGAACTAATGAGCTTACCTAGTGAGGACGTATAGAGAGAGAAGAGAAGAGGACCAAGGACAGAACCTTGGGGTACCCCTACAGTTAGTGGAAGTGAGGGGGAGGTGGAGTCATGAGAGGAGACAGAGAATGAACGGTCAGAAAGGTAGGACGACAACCAAGAGAGGGCAGTGTTACGCAGACCAAAGGAGTGAAGGATTTGCAGTAGGAGAGGATGGTCCACAGTGTCAAAAGCAGCAGAGAGATCAAGTAGAATAAGTAGAGAGTAGTGTCCCTTAGATTTAGCAGCATGGAGGTCATTGCATACTTTTGTAAGGGCAGTTTCAGTGGAGTGGAGAGGACGGAAGCCAGACTGGAATGGGTCAAGCAGTGAGTGTGAGGAAAGAAAGGAAGTAAGGCGGTTGTAGACAATACGCTCAAGGAGTTTGGAGGCAAAAGGGAGGAGAGAGATGGGTCGGTAGTTGGAGAGAGTGTTTGGATCAAGGGTAGGTTTTTTAAGAATAGGAGAGATGAGAGCGTGCTTGAAGGCAGAGGGGACAGTGCCTGATGAGAGGGAGAGATTGAGAAGGTGGGAAAGATGGGAACAAGCAGAAGAAGAGAGGTGGCAAAGGAGGCGGGAGGGGATAGGGTCAAGTGGGGAGGTGGTGAGGGGACAGGAACGAATGAGGGCCATGACTTCCTCTCCAGATGCATGGGAGAAAGATGACAGAGTTGGTGCGAGGGATGGGGAGGGTTGGTAAGGGATGGGAGAAGGCTGGTTACTGATAGTCTGGTGTGATGTGATGTCCTGACGTATGGAGTCAATTTTGGATGTGAAGTAAGTGGCAAAGTCAAGAGCAGAGAGTGAGGAAGGGAGACGAGGTGGAGGTGGGCAGAGGAGTGAGTTGAGAGTGGCAAAGAGGCGCCGGGGGTTGGAAGACTGGGAGGAGATGAGGTTCTTGAAGTATGACTGTTTAGCAAGAGAAAGGGCAGCACTGAAGGATGAGAGCATAAGTTTGAAATGGAGGAAGTCTGCCTTAGAGCGTGATTTCCTCCAGTGTCGCTCAGCAGTACATGAGCATTTTTGCAGATATCTGGTGCATTTGGTGTGCCAGGGTTTAGGTGTTAATTTGCAAGGGTGAATAGTGGTTGGTGGAGCAACAGAGTCAAGAGCAGAAGTAAGGGAAGCATTGTATGTGGAAGTGGCTTGTTCAGGGCATGAGAGAGAGAGAATAGGAGAGAGAAGTGAGTCAAACAGGGAGGAAAGGAATGTGGTGTCAATAGCTTCAATGTTACGCTTAGTGATGGTAGCCTTAGGAGGTAGAGATGGGGAAGTCGAGAGAGATAGGTTGAAGGAGAGCAGGTGGTGGTCAGAGAGGGGAAATGGGGAGTTGGAAAAATCAGAAATATCACAGCGGTGAGTGAAGACCAGATCCAGTGAGCTCCCATTCACATGGGAGGGTGAGGAGGTCCACTGGGAGAGACCAAGTGAAGAGGTGAGGTTAAGGAGTTTAGAGGCAGGGGATTGTGTGGGGATGTCAATAGGGATGTTGAAATCGCCTAGGATAATGGTGGGAATGTCAGAAGAGAGGAAGTGAGGAAGCCAGGAAGCAAAGTTGTCGATGAATTTGGAAGCAGTGCCAGGGGGGCGGTAAAT